>NW_028321891.1:6969696-7272727 GCF_036245765.1 Copidosoma floridanum
GCCGACGTGCTTCACATGTGACTGATACGAGTATTATGTACGAAACAGAATATATATATATATCATGTATTATCAAATTTGCCAATTTTTCTTTTTTTTTTTTTCTGAGACTCTGACGATCGCCTCGACTCTCGATCCTAGGCGTAAAGGAGCGAGAAATCGTGTGCATTGAAAATAAATCGCTGTTGATTAGCGTAAACGAAACGAAGATACTGTTTTAGACTGCAAGTTAAAAAAAAAAAAAAAAAAAAAAGCACTTTCGTGCCGAGTGCGAAGCAAATAATATTATACAAACGTGTAAGGTTTTCGTAGCGAGGAAGCTTGCTTCAACAAAAAAAAATGGAACACCAAAATGATAAATTTACGAACAATTAACGGAGCGCAAAAAAAGGGGATTATTATGTATACAGTATATTATAGGCGCGCGTATGTATGCAGCATACGAGCGTGCGTATCTCTAAATCTTAAGGAACGCATAGATAGATATATGAAAAGGGAAAAAAAAATTAATGCGAACGTGTAATAGATTAATAAAATTGTCATTATTATTATTACCGATTTCTCGATTCTGTCATTTATCCCTTCCCGAGTGTTGCGTATCAAAATGACAACGATTTTCAATCGAGTGAAAACATTACTTTTATTTTTATCAAATTTTGGTAAGTATATGTAATAAAAATAATTCACTTAAAACAAAATATTGTGAAGGGTGATTCGTTAAAAATGACTAAAATTATAAAATTGTTAAAAACTTTTTTCTTAACAATAAATAATAAAAAAAAAAATCAAAACAAGAGAGTATGAAAAATAAAAACAACGTAAGAAAGTTTAAAAAAATAAGAATTAAAATTCATTTGCGTTGTAAAATAAGGTTCGGCTGTCTTGGACAAGAGTCTGGTGGGACGCGAAAAAGCTATAGAAAACAAAGGATCATATTTTACTTAATACGCCATACAGTTAATGTCAAAGCACTTCGAAATAGTAGTAAAAAAAATATCGTTAAAAATGAAGGTTTCGCAGCCAAACCTTATTTTACGTTTAAAAGACTGTCACCGCGACCCTTGAAAGGCCACTCATTAGCGATCAACACAACTCGAACATCGCGTCGAAACAAAAAAATCGAAGCACAACGCAGCGCCTACCGTAAGTCACCGTTTTTATTTCGGCAAATCGTTTTCGTCCGTCTTGCAGGTCACCGACCCAATTTCAGGATTTTTTGTCGAGCTGGTGATAGGTGTGCTTGTACGCGTTGACGAGACCCACGACCACGCAGGCGCTCAACGCACTTCGGCCCAAGGTCATTGGCCACGCCTCGCGCCACTCGTTTTTCTCCGCGCTGTAGTACTCGACGTTTGACAGCGTTTTCGGATCTGTTGTCATTTGTGCCATCGAGGTAAACGTCAACCATTTATTCATCTTTGAACAAAAATTGAGAGAAATATCCTCTCACCGTCGTATCCGCCCATAACGAAGATCGCGTCGTCGAGAATGGCAGTGGCAAAGTTGCTACGCCCGGTCTTCATTTCCGCAATCGGTTGCCAGCCCTCTTGCCGATTACTCGGATCGTATTTCTCGCCTACATACACGATAGTCATTCAGGCATATAACGTCGAAATTTCCGAAAAATTACGAGACGAGGGGGCTCGAAAATGGGGAGAAAAATGTTTGGCTCCCTCTATCTCCTAATTTTTATTTTATACGTGAACGAAACCAACAAGAGTCAAGCCTGGTGAAGCTGTCAAAGCCGCCGATCGCGTAAACGCAGCCCCGGTAGGTGACGAGCGACAGCCCAGTTCTTATAGTGAGCATCGGCGCCAGGTAGCTCCACTGGCCGCTCTGGATGTCGTAAACCTCGACGGAGTCGAAAATCGTGTAGCCATCGTAGCCACCGGCCACGTAGACCTTGCCGTCCAGGGCCGCGGCACTCGCGTCAGATCGGCACTTGTGCATTGGCGCGATCGGCATCCACTGGTTGGCCTCCGGGTCGTAGCGCTCGCACGAGTTCATGCGCGTCAGGGAATTGTTACCGCCGAGGGCGTAAATCTTTCCGTCTGCTCGTTGTTTGGGCAGAGCGAGATTATTGATACGACGACGAGGGCAACAGTAACAACGAGGACGATGGTAGTTAAGAAGATAAATAATAAACGATAAAAACAGGTACTACCGTAAACGCAGACGCTGACGTAGCATCGCGCGTGGTGCATGCAGGCCTTCTCGGTCCAGCGTTCGGTCACCGGGTCGAAGCAACGCGTGGTATTGAAGAAGCGACGGCCGTCCTTACCACCGATCACGTAGATCATGTTGTCCAGGGTGCAGAGGCCGTGGTAGGCCCGCGGAGACGCGTCCTTGCAGCTCGAGATCAGCCACCTATCGGCTCTATGTACGGACGCAAGAAACGAGCTCGTTGTATACTTGTACGCGCTGCAGAGAACTGTAGGCGGTGCGTGTACCTGACGTCGTAAGTCTCGACGTAGTTGACGGGCCAATCGAAACCCCAGCCACCCATGGTAAAGAGAACCTCGTGGGGGACTCGGGGCCGTGCCAATTTGTCCCGGAGGTTCGGTTGGCCCGACTGGCATCTCTGCGCTCTCTTCTCTAGGTAGGCTTTCACCGACGTCAGCGTGCTCTGGCACTTCTTCATGGCGAGGAAACGGAAAATAAGTCATAAAAAGCACACCAGAAAAAGTTAACATAATACTTGTAAATCATTACTTCGTCCTGCGCAAGTAGACCCCAGGTGAGGACGTTGTCTCGAAAGTACTGGGCATCCATCAGACCAAACCTCGCGCAGCTCAGAAGCTCGGGCAGGTGCTGGACGCGCTCGTCCGGCTTCGACTCCACCCACGACCTAAGTGCCTCGAACACGAGCTCCTCGCTACGGACGTTCAGCTCGTCGTCATGTAAGATTTTCTCCAGCTCCTCCCGAGCTTTTGGTGGAAAAAATGTGATCATCCGATCGTTTGTCTGACACGCTACAATAATCGCGAGTTATAGATGGTAGATTCGTCGTACTCAGTTCTTTGAACTCGGGGCTTTGTTGGTAGACGTCCTTGAAGTTCTGGCGGATGTACCGGCGCCCGCGCTCCTCGAGATCACGGCAAAAATAGTGCCGGGCAAACTTGTTGATCCCTATACGTATATGGATGTATTTTGGATTATTGTTTGCAATCAACGACCATGTACAATATGGTACAACGAGCACACTAACCGAGACAGTTGTCGGGATTGAGCTCGTCGAGGAGAAAGCGACAGCACAGCTGGACAACGCCAATGACCTCGAGCCGGTCGGCCAGGGGTAGCAACCTCTCGACGTTGGCCGCGCTGACGTTGCAGGTGCCGGTGTACGCGTACTCGAGCAGCAGCTCCAGCATATCGGCCTCCGTCTCAGGGATCGCGAACTTCATCTGATGCTGTTGACCGTCACCGTTCAGCTGATTCGTGAAAAGCACCCGGAAGTACGGACTGGCCGCCGACAGGACGAGCCGGTGAACCGGGAACTCGCGGCCGTCCGCGCATCGAATGACGCTGTCGCACAACTGACGCTTGGATCTGTGCGGTGCAGGCGACACATGGGTTACAGTACATGTAGTACAAGCACGATAAGCGATGCGATCGAGGTGCAAACAACCTCAACTCCGACCACACGGCAGGAAACTGGCTGGGCGTGTAGTTGCTCGGCAGGCAGACGCACCTCCGTTGCCTGTCGCTGATGCCGGTGACGTCGGTCCGCTGTTCGAGTTTGGCGAGTTGGAGCTGCTGTCTGGGTTGTTTCCTGTCCCGGTGGACTGCACCCGAGGACCATCTCCTCTGGAATTTCACGGAGCTTGACGGGCCGCCTCTAAACTCGTTCATCGTCCGCCACCGACGAGGCTACGCTATCCCATTTTTCTTTCTCTTTCTCTACGCTCTCATAAAATACTCGATATGTGCACCTGTACTGTCTTCGAGATTTGCTGATGGATTTTGGGTGTTTAACACTCGACGAGGATATTACGATGGGGGTCGGTTATGAGCACGGGCGTCTCGAAGACAGTATAAGCAAGTTGTCGGCATTTCTCACCTTTGCCGGAGGTGATGATAGCGGCGACGAGTCCTCGGATGCTCGTCTGAGGCTACCTCGCCTTTTCATGTTACCCAACGGAGCTCCTGTGGACGAGAAAAACACCGGTTCGACAATCTGTTTTTGCTTTTCCCTGATCGTTTGACCGGCGTGGCGCGTTGCTGTCGTTGTTTTGGCTGTCTGTCACTTTCAATGCGGTTATCGTGTGAAACTCTTCGCGAGACGGTAGTTTTTTTTTTTCGAGGGGAACACTACGTTCGTATGCTTTTTTTTTTTTTTTTATCATTTTGTTGGTATCGATGGACAAAAATCTGCTCCAAAATGGTGTAGGTACACGCCTAATTCATTAAAAGTTCGTAAAAAAGATATAATTCTTCATTGGCTGTATTCCGCAAATGCTGCCAGCAGTTAAGTTACGTATATAGGTTGTGGTGGTAACGCTGTCAACCTGTACACTCACCATACCTTGATTCGCAAACCGCGAAGTTTGAATTCTTAAAGTAATTTATCGTATTAAAACACGAGGAACAACCAGAACCATAAAATAAAAATATAATGATAAACAACTATCATATTAACAACTATTGAACAATCTTAAAATCATACTTTATGTTTATTTGTCATTAAAAAATTTAAGAATTTAAACTTCGCGGTTTGCGAATCAAAGTACGGCGAGTGTACTACATTTAAGTATAACTGTCGGTGGGTTCTGCGTATGTAAACAATAAACTTCGATATTTTTTGCTGTTTTGACTCCCATGACTACACTGGGGGTGTTTTGCGCTCTACGCTACCATCAGGTCGGTAAGTCAACTACCTTGAATTAACTGGCGCTCTGTTCCGTAATCTGGCCAGTTAAAATGGCAGACGACAGTCAACAGCGATGAAATCTTCACTTTTTTCTTGACTTTCACGTCGTTTGCTGTTTTAACTGGCCAGATTACGAAAAATAGTCCCAGTTTAATTCAAGGTAGTTGACTAACTGACCTGACAGTAACTTAGAGTGCAAATTTAAATTACTTGGTGGTGACGATTGCGGCAAACACCCCAAGCGGCGTTACCACCACGACCTACGTAACTTTACAGCCTCTGATTTTATCTCGGATTTTATCATTCTGGTAAAGAGAGCACGGTGTAAGATGTACGTGAAGTTATGTGTAGTAATCAAAGAAATTACTACTAAGTAATGCCATATGGTCGATTTTATTAAACCATATGAATATCTCTATTTTTAGAGGTCGACTTTTGAGTAAAAAATAGATTGTAAACTTGCCGTAAACAGCACAAACTACGACAACTTTTTATTATCTATCTGTAAGATTATTTGCGGCTGGTTTTATAATTAATAAAGTGACTTTACTGTAAACAGCAATAATTATTTGGATCAGCGCCATCTAGCGGTCTTTATTTTTTGGCCAAAAGTGGCTCCTAAAATTCTCAATCAGAGCATTCAGGATTAGAGCCATTTAGTCAATTATAAACCAGCCGCAACTCATGATGAAGCTATAAAATGAAAAAATAACGATACGTGTGTTTTTGGCGGCAAGTTAACAATCTATTTTCTACCAAAATTAGACCTCCTATGTATTTATACTTTTAAAGATAAATTTTTCAGTAAAAAACTGAATAACTGAACTGAAAACTGAACCCAATAACCCCAAGGGTGTTTTCCGCAATCGTCACCACCAAGTAATTTAAGGTTGCGCTCTACGTTACCGTCAGGTCGGTAAGTCAACTACCTTGAATTAAACTGGCGCTCTATTCCGTAATCTGGCCGCAGTTAAAACAGCAGACGACGTGAAAGTCGAGAAAAAAGTAGATTTTATCGCTATTGACTGTCGTCTGCTGTTTATACTGGCCAGAGTCTTCCAATCAATGTAATTCTTAATAGAAATAACTTAAAACATCCGTGTATTTTTTATAATCAACAATGGCTGCTACAATGCAGTTGATGTATTCGGAACTTCAAAATAAATTTGGACTTACTGATTTCAAAAGTGAGTCTCAGAAAGAAGTGACAAAACATGTTTATGAAGGTAAGTTCTCTCGAGACTTTATTTAAAACTTTTGTCTGCTCTACTTGTTTGTTTATTATAACCTCACGCTTTGATTTGTGTTATTAATTTTTATTACAATTATATTTGTTTTCAACAAAGATGCCTTAATAGAGCAAAGAGATATTTTTATTAATATGCCAAGTGGATTTGGAAAATCTCTATGCTTTCAATTACCAGTCTTGTCAAAGGATTATGCATTTGCTATTGTAATTACTCCTACGATAGCATTAGCTACTGTTAGTATCTACGCTTGTTTAATACTACATTTAATGAAGTTTTACTACCATTTTATACTAACCATTTCCTTATCATTATTATTATATTTTTAGCACCAAGTTGATTACCTAAGGAGTAAAAATATTATGGCATATTGTTGGAATGCCTACACTCCAAACAGTATTAAATACATTATTAAAAAAGATTTGATTAAAAAAAAACCTAAAATTAAATTTTTATATATATCTCCAGAGCAGTGTCAATCATTACATTTTCAAGTATTCTTAAAATATTTAAACTCATGAATTTTTTACTCCCAAATTTTTTTATTTTTTCAACTCTTTCTGTTTTTAGGTAATAATGGCCAAAGTTAATCTGAGAATATCTTATTATTTTGTTATTGATGAGGCTCATTGTGTAAGCCCATCAAGTCATAATTTTAGAAAGTGTTACCAAAGTTTGGACAGGATACGTACCAAGTACCCACACGTCCCTATTCTTGCTATGTCGTCTACAATCACTAAAAAAGTAACTTTATTCTATAATCAATTAAATATTGTTAACTGTGTTTAATGATTATCGAACCAAATAAGCTTGAAAATTTTTTGCTTTATATGATGTGAATGATAATCCAAACTTTTATAATTATTATTGAATATTGTACACAGATCAAAGAGGACGTTTACCGAGTATTGGGACTGAGAGATCCACTGACGTTCTCAATGCCAGTGGTTAGAGAAAATTTAAGCTATGACGTTCAGTTCATAGATCTTCTTTCAAATCCATTATTAGATTTGAAAAAATATATTTTGCGGTTTCTTCAGTTGGATAGATATTCTTTATCAGAGGTTTTTGTATTCAAAGATTTTAATAAACTAATAATTAACTGTTTTATCTTCATAAATAACTTTTTGTCATGTTGCAGGAAAATTTAGTTCAAGGTATTATTTTTTGTAAAAAGGAACATGCAAAAGAGCTTCATGAAGAATTGTTATCAATGGGTATTACAACGGTACATTATAACCGTAAGTATTCAAATAATATAGTTTTTATCATATTAATAAGTTATCTATGTAATATTTATTCTGTTTATCAAGAAACAAAATGCAAAGAAAGACTCAAAGTTCAACGATTGTGGGACTCAGGTAAATGTCGCATAATTATTGCTACAAGTGATTTTGGAATAGGAATCAGCAAGCCATCAGTGAGGTTTGATATTCTTTGGAACTTACTTGATATAATTTAATACCATCACTGGAATAAAAACGAATAAAATTATCTTTTGGTGTTTTTTTGTTCATGGATAGGTTTGTTATACATTGGGGTGTTCCTCAAAGCATTCCGCATTACTATCAAGAAACTGGAAGAGCAGGACATGATAGGTGCATGTCCTACTGTAAAATTTATTGCAGTCTTGCGGAAATGCATAGCAGTTCTGAAACATTTTTACATGGTGGGAACAAAAATCAGCCGAGTCAGGCAGCACTACTAGCTGAAATAAAACAAAGTCTTACTCACACAATGTACATACATTTTTTCAATCTGTTTAAAATCCTACAGCAAAAATTTTTTGACTTTTTCATTCTTGAAATAGGTGCAGACACGTTGTTTTATCAAAACATTTTGGACAAATCGTACCCAATTGTATGACAAAATGCGACTTTTGTAAGTCATCTATTCAAATGAGTCCATCTGTTTCAAATTTTAATTGGTAATTCATAGATAATTTAATTATTGGTCAAAAAATTTTTAACAACTTTTAAAATCAACACTTCTACTTTTAGTAATTTGACATCAAAAGATAAAGAAAAGTTATCAAGTAACCTAAGAGATAACAAAAAAAAGGTAAATAAAAATGCGTAGTTTGTTACCAAAACATTATTATCCATATTAATAAAAGATAAAATTTTCAGGCTAGAAATGCTGTAACAAGTGAATGTTCTTCAGAGACAATGCTTAATGTGTCACATCCATTAATGAGTTTTACAGATGAATCACACTATCATCCTGACAAAAGGCGAAAAGTTATTGCCTCAGAAGAGAGCGACCTTATACAAGTATTATTGTATCGGTAGTAACATGCAGAAAATACATAAAATTTTGACGCTACTGACTTACAGTTAAGGTAAAAATGTAAATTTACACATGTTCTATTTTTTCTAAATAAAATAATGCATTGAAAACAGCTCTACAATTACTGTGGTGTCGAAAAATTAGTTATACTCTTTACACCTTCGTGTAACACATATCTTCTTATCCCACCTTTTTAATACAAATGCAAGTAAAGACAGTTTCGTGCAATCCTCGTTTCATTATATTATTTATTCTACTACAAACACTAGTTACTGTTGCAAGATTTAACAAATATTTGTATTACAAACCAGTTATAGTCGGGCACACATTATAGAATTTTTTTTCACGCAGCTTTAAAAAAAAAGCTCATCAGAGAAATTCAGCAGTGACAGCAGATAATCGCAAATAAAAAAAAAAAAAAAAAAAATGAGACCATCTCTTGTTTGGATCAACGGACGATCCATGTTAACCGATCAACTTTGGTGGGTTTTAAAATGACTGCAGACTCCGATCAACACGTGCCACCCAAATTCGCTCACAAGCCGATAAAATCGAATTGATTCGCAACGTAAATGATACATTTATTGTCAATGATAAGTTTAATGAAGGGAAAAAAGCTCTGTATGCATATTTTATAGATATGTGTGGTACAGTGACATCATCAACGAGCTTTCAAGAGTTTCGCGAGATAAAGACGACGCATTGTTTATGTTTACAAGTGTGCGAGACAGGTGCCAGAGATTATAACATTATACTGGCGTCGTCCGGCACCTTTTTCTTCTCTCTCTCTCATAGATTATTTTATTCCTAACGTGGAATTTTGTGCGCACGCCTGTCACCGATCGATAAACATCGCGTGACGATTTTATCGGGCAACGGTTTTATTTGTTTATTTATTTTTTGTTCGCAAAAGTAAGATTTAGATGTTTAGCTCTCAAAGTTGCACGTGCAGCTAGGATTTTTTGGTGATCGGTTCTCCATTCTTAAGCTATCTTGCTATCTTTTCTTTTATCTCGTTTTCTATGATGAAAATTTAATCAGCAGTCGGCGATGATACAGATGTTTCTCGAAGCTCTTGTTGGAAAACTTTTGTGGTGTGCTTGACTTGCAAGGATTCATTTTTTTTTTTTCCGAACATCGTTTTGAGTATGGCTTCTTTTCCAAGTACCTGTACGTTTCAAATCGTTTCTCACATTTTATTGACTCGAGACTTGTATCTTAATTTTTAGTATCACGATCTTTCTAGATAAGAGGCTTGTTGTGTGTAGATAGGACACTCTGTTTACTTGATAATCTTTGTTGGTATAGACGCGATTTATCGAGGGAAATAATCTTGATGAGAATATACGTATCGTAATCGGCAAGTATTAGGAAAATTATGTTTCATAGATAGTAAACGTAAACAAGTAATTAATACGAAACAGCTACTTTGAACTACGCCCAATGAGTAAATCTCAAAATAATTATTATGCGATTTAGGTAAATGAGTGATAAAAATAAAAGTAGACTAGAATAAAATAAATGACTGAATTTTTAATAGTCTCATATATATCATATAAAACGCAGCCTTGTGTGTGTAAATTCGGTAAACAATGTATTACAAAATTTTTATCTCGTTTGTTGATCGTTTGATCGTTTCGCCAATGTTGTGGATGATTGTACTCTACATCACGGATAAGCTTTTATCCATATGCCATCTTGATCTTTCATCGATCTTCTGTACTTAACAATATAATTATACAAGTGTATACGTTTTTGTTTTTTTCCATCCGCCAAAACTTGAATGAGTTACATATAGGTACTGTTGGTGCGGCACCGTTCAATCCTACTTTATTCAGTGTCACTCGACATCCTGTAAAAGAGAGAAAAAATGAACGCGAATCAGCGAAACGCTGAAAGTATATATATATTATAGAGTAAAATACTCACGTATTTCATGTACGACAGAAACATGTCGTAGATCATCGTCATGAAATTTATGTATATCACCCGGTAGCGCATGGGCACGAAAAGAAAGTTGATGAACTGCGAGGGTGGCCAGAACATACAGTCGACCTGAGACAATCGAAAGAAACGCCACATATTGTGTAAAATTGATCGTGGTAAAAAGATAAATGAATTGCAATTCGTATGATGTATTTATCACCTTCCACGTGTCCATGAGCTTGAGCCGGACCTCGCCGTTGATGTCATTCAAGTTTTTGCGCTCGAGCGCGCCGAGCCCGAAAAAAAATATCCCCAAACAGGTGGGGCTGGCGATCGCCTGGTCCAACACGGTTTTCTTGAATATCGAGCGGGTACTCCGGCCGGGCAGGTACCTCTCGAGTACCGCGTAAAAGTAGTGGTGAAACGGGCCCTGAAGAAAACCCACGGCAGTCATGTTGCGCGTACGCACGAAATTGTAGTCGTCGATCGGCGGTGTCGATGCCGTTGTTGTTTTTACTACCCTCGAAACGGTGCTTTCGTTGTTTATCGCGAGGGTCATTGCTTCCTTGTTGCCGTCGTAGAGCAATAGTACGTTGTTTGTCGTCGACTTTGAGGGACTCGTTGGCAAGTGCTTTTTGAAAAAATCGCTGCGCTGCTGCATCGCGTCGCCCACAGCCATCATCACGCCGCAGCTCACTGTGTTAGTCACCAGCAGGTATTTTCCTATCGAGAATTGAAAATTTAATTTCATTTCATTTTTTTCCTCACAAGAAATGCAAACCGGTATTGTCGTGCTCCGACGAATCGTACGTTTTTTTGTTGCTTCAAAATTAATTATTCGAAAAAGAGCCGAAATATTTCATAAATCTCTCAAGTGTAATATTGTCAATCAATGTAGCGATGACAGTTTAGAGTAACATTATTTTGTTAAAAAATATTATTACAGATAAAAGATAATGTTATTGTTACCTAAGTCTAACGCAACCAATCACGATGATCATTTTCTTCAAGGAGCTTAAAAAACAATACAACGATTTTTGTTAAAACACAAAACATGACGTATTCTCATTTGGCCAGCCACGTTTTAACCATCGAAACAATTGTATGAAAATTAAATTAACTCCCAGTATATTCATAAAGTAAAAAGTGCAAGCAATGACAATGTTTTTTTTTTTTTACTTTAAGACTAGCGTTGAATTTGAAAACAATAGCGTGTTTCGCCAATTTTCGTTCTTTATTTTTGAAAATATCGTATAAACACACTAAATCATCATGCAGCTCGTCAAACGTCAACATAAACAAACTGCCATAATTCAATATTCTCGCAACGAGTATGGTCGTTGAAAAAATTTAATCGCAGCCAACTAACCGAACATCTTGCCAAAGACGCCCATCCTCAAATGGCCTCTTCCTCGAAGCGACGGGTAAGTATTCCAGCAGCAATCGTCGCAACAACGACGATGTGTGTATATATATATACACGTGGCGGGGAACTCCCGAACCGGCCGGTAGAAAAAAAATCCTCCGACCTAGCGAAGCAAAGGTTTCCTCGATCCGACGTAAGCAGCGAACTTATCCACCCTGGCAGGGGTTGACGAGCTTCTTGATCCTCTGGCGCTTGTGTAGACGGAAAATCGGCCGGGATCCAAGAAGCATAACTCGATCGTCGCGCTCACGCGGGAAGAGTTCTGCCCCCTCGCCTATCTGTCTTCTCTCCGATGCCTCTAATTCTCCGCGCGATTCTTTTTTTGAAACGCACTCTTGCGAGAGCCTACACCCTCCTCTTTTCGAATAGATCCACCAGCCAGCAGCGCAGACAGGAAGGTCTTCTTGGCCGTTTCCGACTTTTCTTATTTGATTATCTCGCGGGAGCGCTCGAATATGTGCGACTGAAGCGGTCATGTGCGACGTGAGCTTTTATACCTGCTAGATATCTTGGACTACCGTCGCCGTCTTATCGTCTCGCTTTTTTTTTTTTATGCAATAGCGATCGAGTGATGCGAAGGAGAGATGTTTAAACCTTTGTTTGTCGGGTATACGCAAGAAGTATATACTGATATGGGGGGGCTTTTTTCGACTCTCTTGTTTTCATTTTTATAGGTATATGGCGCGTGGTAATCTTGGAATGAGGAATTAGTTTCATAAACCTATAACTTTAACTATAGCTTTGGCGATTTTTTACAATACAAGGAATAATTTTTGTACTCACATTATTGCGGCGTTCGATTTCTATTATCAGTCTGATGGACGATCGCGATACATTTTTTTTAGTTTGTTCAATTTTGCTTTTGTTATATGTGTGGATGTATCGGACTCGGCTGTACAAATATGTGTATTGTAACTCATTTCATTTGTCCCTGATGAGCTTTCAATTACCATTCAGTAAGACAACTTTTACTTATGATTATCATTATCAAAAGTGGGACTTTAGTTTAATTGTAAATTGTGCCATAAAAACACACACAAGCGCCATGCATATTATATATGTATTTTATATCTCTTGTTTGATAAAGTTTAGATGAAATACCTTTAACTCTTGACCGGAAACTGTTCAAAAATAGTGAAGAATATGTTTATGGATATTAAAAATGTGGATACTGATTTTTAATTTTTAAATAAAATGTCATATTGTATTTTTCTAAAAGGCGATGCTAATCACACACTAATCACTCACTCGCGGTGTGTGAACAAACTTTAATTATAGAAAATTGTGAAGGAGTCGCATATTGATAAAATGGCAAACAACTTTGGCAACGAGCCACAATTTCAAGATCAATGACAGACCAAAGGAGAAATGTCTGATCTTTATTAAGGTTACAAAATGTGAGGACATAGTTTTGAAATAAAAAGGTAGATGTATTTTAATCTCTTTTTTTTTTAGCAGCAAAAGATGTATATGATAGGTTGTAGCGACTGCTTTAGATTTGGGCACACCTAGCCGGTTTTAAGAGAAACATTTTTTTTTCCATTTTAATAAATTGTTTTACATTACAAAAAAAAGAAATCAAGCAGTTAACAGTACCTTTTTATTTTTAATAATGACTATCACTCTGTCCACTCTGAAACATGAATGGCCTGCTTTTTCAGTTCAAAATTGTGTCAAATTATCTTATACGCAAAATCTGAAAGATCTCGATATCATAATATAGACTGTATCACCAAAGATCTGCATGATAGAAATTTGACATTTAAAATTTTGAAGTAGAAATTATCTAAAATTTCAGTTATTGATATCTTTTTGTCAACTGGCCTTTTTCGATATGTCATATTATGCAGATGTTTCAATCATTAAGTATGTGTGTGAGTTAATTTTTTTCTCCCTAAATTGTCTTTATCTTTGATGAAACTGGATAAAATCAAGACTTTATGTTGTCTTTTAAGTAGGGGGTTTCATTAAGAAGGTAAAGAACCAAAAATTTCTAAAAATTATTTTTAATTGCCATTTAGCTATATACAGCTGTATATGTATAGTGTACAAAAACATTGTAACGTTGCAGCACGAAAATAAAAAAAAATATGTATTTTAATGTATGTGGACGTATTAAAAACACAAGAAATGATTTCAAAAAACTGCTCGTGACATTTTTCTGATTTTTTCATACATAAAATGCTTGATATTTTTCGTTACTTTACTATTCGCACTGAATTGTTCATTCCTTGTTGTCAACATTTCTCACTGTCATCGTGGTAGGACTTGTTGGAAAGCCTTAGTGTGAGCCAGAAAGATGTCAATGTTGAGGAAAGAGAAGATAGCCATGACACTCCTCAAACACACGTTTCCGGCGTGTGTGTATATTGTCATCTTGCGACTATGAAAGTTTATCAGCCCCGTCATTACTTCAGTAATTTAGAGTACTAAAATAAGTATATACGCCTTAAAAAGGCTGTCAACTCTAAAAAGTCAAAAATTATTGACTCTCGATGAACCACATTACACCTCGGCTAGTTTGTTGAGCACACTATGTAAGAAAACAATAAAAAAAACTTATAAATGTGTGATTCTCCGATAATTGACTAAACAAAGTATCTTAGGACTTATTTGCTTACCAAGTTTTCAATATAAACTACTAAATTTCCATTAGCCTATCAATATCAGTTAAAATTTCACGAGAGTGATTACTTTCTGCCGACACCACATGATTGGCTCCAACCAAGCAGTCTTTTAGTTGACTACCTTCATTGATAACACAATCATTACATATGATGCAGTTCTCTATAACACACCTGAAAAGAAAATAGATTTAAATGAAAATCAGTTTTTTTTCTGAGAAAGCAGACTACAACTTAAAATTGCTTCTTACATTGATTTTATTGTAACGTTGTTCATGATGACACTCTTTGATATTCTCGTTTTTGGTTCCACTATTACATTGCAACCTACGAAACTCGATTTCAAAGAAGTTTTTTCACTAATCATTGCATTATCATCAATTCTGCAATTTTGTACTTGTGTACTTTTTACAGTAGCACCGAGCGAAACGCTGGAACAAGTCGATTCACCCTCTTTTTTCAAGTCAAACCATTCATGTGCCTAAAGTTGAAAATTTTTTTAGATAAATTTTTCAAAAAGAAATAACAAATTGTATAAAATTATTGAAACAATCAATGACATATTTACCAATGCATTAGCCAAGTAATACATTTGTAGAGTGTTTGCTCTCAAGCCACACTTTCCATTCACAATTTGAGCATAGCACTTGATCACATCCTTGTTATAAGCACTCTCCAAGTTTGTGTCGTGATCGTTATAGGCTGACATGTGCATAATCAGTTCATTAAAAGGTTTTTCCACTGCAAACCTAAATATATCTTGTCTAGTATCCAATTTGACAACAGATGCGTTTTTATCATCTTTAAAAATTTTTGGCTTATCCAACTGCTTTTTTACAATGTAAGGAAGTAATTCGCCCTTCAGAGTACTGAAGTTTCTGAGAACGGGAAAAAAAAGTTACTTGTATAGATTTATAAAAAAATTGAAAAAATTAATAAACACATACTTGTGGTGCACTAAAAAATCAAGCACCCACTTGTTGATTACATACAAGTGGGCATCCAGTAACTTTGAGAACACAGTAAAATTAGGATGTTTCTTCAATAGCTTAACAGGCATGGTTACCGTATCTTCAAAGTCGGATGCAGAAGCTAAAAAAACAATCCGACCTGTTTCATTGTCAATGCCAATAAGATCCCTCTCTGGCTTTTGTTTATTTTTAGGTCCAGGCTGGACAAAATCTTCAGGTGCTTTAGGAGTTTGTACAATCAGCGCAGTAATACTAGCATTGTGCTTACGATACAGATTTAGAGTTTCAGAAATATCTATGTTGGCAATAAAGTCTGTTGACACAACCACAAGATCTGACTTGATTTTATCATGGATAAATCTAAGCGAGTCTGCTGTACCGATGTCCTCTGCATCTGGCACTCCAACAACCTCTGGTTTAATGCTTAAACCATACTTGTCTAGAGCTGTCGTTACGTCCATCTTAACTGCTTCCGATACAATGACAATAGCTTCCGTGAAACCAGATTGTTCCAAAAGTTTCAATGGATACCAGACCATTGGCATGTTAGCAATGGGTAGTAAACATTTTGGCTTTCCAGCTGTCAGCTCTGTCATACGAGAACCCTTACCACCAGCAAGCACTACTGCTTGGAACTCATTTTTATAGACCATTTTCAATCTAAAAGTTTTAGTTACAGATAAGAAATTCTCTTCGTAAGTTGGTCAATGTTTCTACTAACCCACATGTCAACAACTGTTGCAAAGTTTTTATTAAAAATTTCTCTACTCACATGCCCGGAAGTACTCGTGATAACTGAAAAAATTCTTAACTTTCACAAATCTTACTATGGTATAAAATGAGTTCTTAATTAATATTAATATTTCCTTAAAAGTATGTATTGTGCTTATGTTTTTGTAAAATCTTATTAGTGTATATCTACATCAAGAGTGTCTCTCTACATAAACATGACACTGATGACACAAAACTGACAAAACATGATTCTGACTTGTGACGTTAAGACAACACACAATTGTATATTTTAAAAAACCAAGTTCATTTTTAAATCCGTTAATTTTCTTAAGTACTTAATTTTTGGGTGAAAAAAAATTGAAACTTGCCGCAAATAAAACGAATATCGTCAACTTTTTATTTTATATGTATCAGATTAGTTGCGGCTGGTTTATAATTGATTAAATGTCTCTACTATAAATAGTAATAATCATTTGGATCAGCGCCATCTAGCGGTCGTGATTTTTTAGGCCAAAAATTGCTTCTGAAATTCTGAAGGAGAGCTTTAGGCAGTTTAGCCCTAGAGCCACTTAATTAGTTATAAACCAGCCGCAAGTGGTTATACGGATATAAAATAATAAACAATTATTGCTTGTGCTATTTGCGGCAAGCTTAAAATTTATCTTTTACGCGAAAGTATAAATATATCGGAAATCGATAATTAAGTAAAAGATAAATTGTAAACTTGCCGCAAGTAGCACAGACATTATTAAATTTTTATTTTGTATTTATCTAATGAGTTGCGGCTGGTTTATAATTGATTAAGTGGCTCTAGGGCTAAACTGCCTAAAGCTCTCCTTCAGAATTTCAGAAGCAATTTTTGGCCAAAAAAATCACGACCGCTAGATGGCGCTGATCTAAATGATTATTACTACTTATAGTAGAGCCATTTAATCAATTATAAACCAGCCGCAACTAATTTCATAAATAGAAAATGAAAAGTTAATATTGCATGTGCTGTTTGCGGCAAGTTTGCAATGTATCTCTTACACGAATATTGACTTCCTATATATTTATACTTTTGGGTAAAAAATAAATTGTAAACTTGCCACAAATACCACATATGATCTTAACTTTTTATTTTATATTTATGAAATTAGTTGCGGCTGGTTTATAATTGATTATATGGCTCTACTGTAAGTAGTAATAATCATTTGGATCAGCGCCATCTAGCGGTCGTGATTTTTTTGGCCAAAAATTGCTTCTGAAATTCTGAAGGAGAGCTTTAGGCAGTTTAGCCCTATAGCCACTTAATTAGTTATAAACCAGCCGCAACTTTTGAAATGGATACAAAATAGATAGTTTAACGATGTTTGTGCTACTTGCGGCAAGTTTGCAGTGTATGTTTCACACGAATATCGACCTCCTATATATTTATACTTTCGGGTAATAGATAAATTGTAAACTTGCCGCAAACAGCACAAAAAATGTTAATTATTTATTTTGTATCCATTTCAAAAGTTGCGGCTGGTTTATAAGTAATGAAATAGCTCTAGGGCTAAACTGCCTAAAGTTCTCCTTCAGAATTTCAGAAGCAATTTTTGGCCAAAAAAATCACGACCGCTAGATGGCGCTGATTCGAATGATTATTGCTACTGAACTATACTAATAGTAGAGCTATTTAATTAATTATAAACCAGCCGCAACTTTATTTGTAAATACAAAATAAAAAGTTAACGATGTTTGCACTGTTGGCGGCAAGTTTATAATTTATCTTTTACCCGAAAGTATAAATATATGGGAAGTCAATAATCGTGTAGAAGATACATTGCAAACTTGCCGCAAACGGCACATACAATATTAACTTTTTATTTTCTATTTATAAAATTAGTTGCGGCTGGTTTATAATTGATAATGTGGCTCTACTGTAAGTAGTAATAATCATTTGGATCAGCGCCATCTAGCGGTCGTGATTTTTTTGGCCAAAAATTGCTTCTGAAATTCTGAAGGAGAGCTTTAGGCAGTTTAGCCCTGTAGCCACTTAATTAGTTATAAACCAGCCGCAACTTCTGTGATAGATACAAAATAAAAATTTAATAATGTTTGTGCTACTTGTGGCAAGTTTACAATTTATCTTTTATCCGAATATCGATTTCCTATATGTTCATACTTTCGAGTAAAAGATCAATTGTAAACTTGCCGCAAGTAGCTCAAACATTATTAAATTTTTATTTTGTATCTATCAAATGAGTTGCGGCTGGTTTATAATTGAATAAGTGGCTCTAGGGCTAAACTGCATAAAGCTTTCCTTCAGAATTTTAGAAGCAATTTTTGGCCAAAAAAATCACGACCGCTAGATGGCGCTGATCCAAATAATTATTACAACTTACAGTAGAGCCATATAATCAATTATAAACCAGCCGCAACTTATTTTTTAGACATAAAATGAAAAGTTCACATTTTTTATACTGTTTGCGGCAAATATACATTTTCATTTTAATATCGTGATTGGGCTTCCGTACGGCGTACGCGCGCGCGTAAAACTTCAAAGAGAGAGTGAGAACGATAAATGTAAACAAATAAACCTAACCTTAGTTGTGTGTAAGACTGTAAGAACATAAGTACAAACTTAGTGTTTTTTTGACTTGCAGAAATTATAATAAAGTATATGTTCGACAATAAAAGTAAATTTTTTAAATTAAATTTAAAAAAGAAACACCAGTTTTATTTCAACAATAAAGGAGTATGAAATATACTTCATAACATATATTGCGATATTAGCTTTTGCGTGGTTTTTAAAATGTGACGTCATTTGTTTGATAAAAAGTAAAGATCCACGTAAGTAGATTGAAAGGTTATTATTTTGTGTTGTACTGTCTGTGGTGAGTATTTTTTAGAATAATATGTGTACCATTTAACAGAGAAAACATGCCCAATTGCTGTGTACCTGGTTGCAAAAATTCATCGTACAGAGGGTATTTAATGAGGAGTTTTCCAAAAGATAAAACAAGATGCGAAGAGTGGGTTAAAAATATTAATAAGCCCAATTGGACTCCTAACAGTGCTCATCGTGTGTGCGAGGTATAAGATGCTGAAAAATGCATCATTAAGTGGCAGCTATCCTTTATGGTTGCAGCACTAGGAGCAGCAAAATCAATTTTAATAATCCCATTTTTTGTAGGTACACTTTGCTCCAGAGATGTGGGAAAAAATGAGAGTTGATGGATCACGTAAATTAAAATACAATGCAGTGCCTACTGTTTTTGGTGATGATATAACCGATGAAAAACCATCAATGTCAGAATTTGTGGTAGGAAAACTTTTATTATTATTTTTGTTAAACCTGTGGTAATGTACATACAATCAATGTTACTTATTCAATTATTTTCAGCCTCCACTCAAGAATAAGAACATCGACAAAAATATTTCTCCACCTGAAGAAAGGAATTTGTTAAAAAACATAAATTTAAATAATCACACACTGATAAAAATTTTGCCACCTCATGTGATAAACTCTACCTCGCCATCAATTGTTGTCCCCTTCAGTACCCAGTCAATCAATTCCACTGGTGCTATCATAGTTAATACTAAAGGTAAAATAGTCAACACATCTGCACCTTCAACCATTTCTAGTGGTGCGAGTATCCTAAAATCCATGGTAAAAACAACAAGTGTTCAATCGTCTCCCATGTTGATTTCTACAAACGCCAGTATTCTCAAAAATCAAATTAAAGCTGCGAGCAATCAAACGCCAATAATAATACCTGCCGCGGGTAGTAGTATCCTCAAGCCACAAATACAAAATCAAAATTTATCAGCAACTCTGGTGCATCCTCAGTCTATGCTGATTCCTTTGTCGGTGAGTGCTATCAATCAAAAAAGGGCTGAGGGTGTCAATCAAAAGCCATTTGTAAACAGTGGGAATAATCTTATCGCGATAAAACCTAAGCCGTTGAACATTAATACATCTGCGACTCAAGCCATTGTTAATACAAGTGCCAGTGAATCGAAATCGGTGGATGAAAGTGCTAGTGAGACGTCGACCACAACAGCAACAACAACTACAACAACGACAACGTCGAAAAGCAGCATCATTTTAAACAAAATTGAAGCGCAAAAAATGGATGAAGAGCGCTTTGCTAAGATGGACAAACTTTTATTAAAACAGCTCAAGTTGAACAATGCTCTGAGGAAAAAACTAGTGTTAATGAATCGCAGAATTCAGGCTTTAGTGAAAGAGCAAAATAAGAGTAATTCAAAGTCATTCTTGAAAGATGTTTTCACGGAAGATCAAGTGAGAGCCTTAGAGTTGAAGCAAATGAACCCAAGATCCATAACAGCATGGTCGCAAAAAACCATGATGAAAGCCCTAAGGCTCAAACAAGAGTGTGGCACGCGTGGATACGAAGAATTGTTAAAACAGCACATGCCACTTCCTTCTATCCGGACTTTGAGCAGATGGTGTGCCACAAAAGAAATAGCATTTCCTTGAATTTTTTTAACATTGAATTTTAAGTTTTTTTTTTAACCAAGTACCTACCGCAGGTACTGCAAGTCTGATATTCAATACGCGAGATTTTATATGTTTATCGAAGAAATAGATTTACGAGCTGTTTTCGCATGTTTATTTAAAATATTTTTTTCATTAACAATCGATGTAGTCCATAAGTCATTGTCTTACAATTTTTAAGTATTGAATAGTTTAAATACATTGTTATAATTTATTAATTCAAGTTGATTAATCATGGTTTAATAAAAAAAAAATGTAAATACATTGGCACATAGTGTGTTGAACGATTTTGCGTGAAAAAAATTCTGTACAAATAATTGTGCGCAAGAAAAATATAAGTTATTTATTTTTCATAAGTTTCTGTTTTTCTTCAACTCGGTGAAACCTTAAAGTGAAGTTTCGTGAACTACAAAGTTAATAGCCATGAAAAAAAATTCCCCTAATCCTAGTAAAAATTCAAATCCATTTCGAATTACTGCCTGTAAAGTTTTTTTTTCTCCCCCTTTTGTGTTCGCGACCTCCTCACTTTTCTTTTTTTTATTCTCATTATCGTCACTCGTCACGAAAAGACCGCAATGCCGTACAATCAGAGCAAAGGAGACAGAAACAAAAAGGGAGATTCTCCTGCTCGATGTCTGCAGAATTGAGAACTGCGGATTGCAATATCCAATCGTGGAAAATTAATTTAATATATTTTAATTTGATTCACCACTGCAGCACTTTGATAAATAAATGAATGGAAAATTATCGAAAGTATATTAAAAAAAAAAAAAAAACGTAAGAAAAACAATGATATAAGAGTTTATAATAAATAAAATCTTGACGTGTTGATTGAAAAAAATACAATTTTTATAACTTGCGCTTCGTTTACGCAGCAACCCCTTGCGGAACACCCTACGTCCCTGAGACAAACGTATAGGTAGAAAGAGGAGGAATTTTCTTTAACAAATTACGCAATTCCGCAATCGGCAGCTTCATTCTGCACGTGCAGACGTGTGGTCGCGCGGCTTCGAGAGTATAACAGTAATCTACTTAACTTCGTTTCGGTGTTCGGCTTTCTGAAGTATTTTATAGGTCATACATTGACTTGTGTACTTATTGTTTCTCAAAATAAAACTAGCAGTTCACCTGCAGTGCGTGGTAATATTGGACAAAACGGTTGAATTCGCTATAGGTTATACAACAAACGCATAACGTTTTGGCAAACAAAAACACACAACACCTCGCGAGTGTGTGCACAAACATATAGTAGATTGCAATAATCGTCACCCAGGTCTTAACGACAAAAACGGTACATAATAGCCTTGAAACACGTACATGACTTGAACCTCCGGATATTTTGGAGTCTCGCAGGATAGACACATAAACCAGGCATAGCACAACAGGAGAGCCTAGAGCAGGCATGGGCGCGTGTCGTGCAGGCCGCGACAACAACGACCCGGAGAAGCTGCTGTTGGGCTGCAATTTCTACCACCGGCGCGGCTGACGTCGGCGCCGACAGCAGGAGCTAGCGTCATCGTCATCCTCGGGAATCGGAAGCCCGTACCTCTTCAAGATCCGGGGCCGCGTCAGTGCGGATTACAAACGAGCGCCAAGGAGGAGGAGATGCCGACAAAGTAATCAACAGCAGAAGCAAGGATAAGAGGCAAGCAGAGCAACAGCAGCGGGAAGAGAATGTGCGTGGCGAAGCTTGTCGGCGTGCAGCTCGTCGGGTCGTCGTTTTCGAGGATCAGGAGCAGCAACGGTGTCATATTATCCACCATCAACAGCAGCAGACTCGTGGGAGAGGAGGAGGAAGAAGAGGCAGAGAGCTCTTCGCCTCGTCGTCGTCGTCGTCGCCGTCGTCGTCGGCGTTGTTACCTTCCTCATCATCGTTGCTTCTGCAACGTCGTATCTTTAGGCCACCGACGCCCCGTCATTTGCAGAATCGACTAAACCTTTGGAGGAGAGCTTGCTTCATCATCACGCCGTCGATGAACATGTCGACGGTATGGACCGTCCGCATGAAGCAGCGGGAGCGAGGTCTGTGGGGTCGTACAGTTACATGTTTGCATAGTGGGTTTATAGTCATGTGTATATGTGCAGAAAAGTGTGTCTTTTGCTCTTTGTGATTGTTTGTTTACAAGATTATTATTTTTTTAATTGAAACTCCAAGACTGATCGTTTCATGCAATGTGTGGTGTTTTTTTTTCTGATTGCAGGGAGGCCGTTGAACAACTGCATTGAGTTTGATCTGTCAAAAGGTATGAAACGTTATGTGGTGCTATTATTTTCATTATTACACTTTTTTTATTTTATTTTTTTATTTTTTGCTTATTTATATTATTTTTAGTAGTATATGAAATTTTTTCAACGTTAATATTTGGAAAGACTTTCTGAAAGAAGCTTAACACTAATTACCATTTACAAAGCGATTTTTGATGTAGAAATCATTAGGTTCAGTATTGATTGACGGTTCTTTATCTATCAAACAGAGTTGAAACTCGTTTGGATTTTAATTGAAAAGCTTTTGAAAGAACATTTCTCTCGGTGATTATTCAGAATCGAGGAAAGTACCAATGATTTCAATATTTGCTTTTCACAGCTACTTTGAAAATAATTTTAAAAATTTTGATTAATGTTGGGATAATAGAAAAAATTATCTGTTTTTTTTTTTTTTTTTTTTTTTTTTTTCATCTTTAAATGCAAAAAAAAACACTAAAAACTTTTTTGTTAACATAGATTACATTTAAAAATTTAAAATAATTTTTGTAATGAAATTCTTTAAAAATCTCCATGCATGTAGTTTCCATAACTTTGATAGCTCATTGTAAATTAATTAATGTTTTACTATCCCATCTTTTGGATAGCTTAACATTCTAATAATAAAGTATGTTAATATCGTTTCCAGATATAAAAGAGAGTATGCGAGATTTATTGTCTAGTTTGTGCCGTCGTAATGAAGTATCCAGAGTTCATAAGGTGGGTCATCTCAATGGTTTTGTTAAATTTATCCGTGACAGCGAAGCTACGGACTATGGATACAGCAAGGATGAACTATTTCGCTGGTAAGTTACTTCTCCATGATTCTCGTATATATAAATCAATCAATCCATTAATTTTATTTTATGTTCAGTATCCGCCTGTGTATGCTCGATCAGACGATGCAAATTCGTGCAGCAACGCTCAGGATGCTACACCATCTCATTAATACAGAGCAAGATGTCCTGATGATGAATAAACTGCAGTACGGCTACTTTGTGGCTCGCAGCTTGGACCTTCTCTCGCGTGACGATGTAGAACGATTACATGCTCTCAGGCTAACTAGGAAGGTGCTCGTCACTGCTCCAAAACATTTCAGTCCTGCTATCGTGCGTTCACTTGTTAGCAATGTTAATGCTGGTATGTTAATTAATTTAACTTTCAACGTTGTTTTTTCGAAAAACAAATAAAAGAACTAAATTTTTAAAAAAATTTTTGTCCACAGGTTTAGAGACGAACGACAACCTGTTCCGTGCATTTCTAGCGACGCTTTGCGAACTGAGTATCCTCAACGAGGACTTGTTCATTAGTTGCGGAGGTACGACGGCAGTGGCACGCGTCGCTGCAACTAACCAACCACCTCACATAGCCGAGGCTACGGTCGGCGTACTCATAAGACTGCTTAGTTTTCCGGAGACCCGATCTCACGTGTCGTTGCTCTGCATCGCCGCGCCTTACTGCGAACTTGAGCCTATCAATCAAACGGGTCGAAGTGAAGAAGAACGAAGCGAGGCGTACGCCGCAAGTAAATGGGCTGTACTTAGTGTACTGAGGTCGTTTGCAGGAGTTATGCATTTCTGCCATCCTAATGAAAATTCGGGGATCAAAGCTATAGTGGATATTTTGTACATCGATCAGTTACAGGTCGATTATTTTTTATTTTTATATTTTTTCGTATCTCTTGAAACTAATAATTTACTTTGTAGGTAAGAGGCGCAGTTTTAGAACTTTTTTACGAACTACTGGGTCTACCTCTGCCAACGTGGACCGACGAACCGGATGTGGCACTCGCGGCCGTCGATCCACGACGTTTCAGAGATACGTGGAAACTCGACGCTGGCTTCGTCGAGGCAGAAGGCCGAATTATTCTGCCACCCATATCGAGCAGTCCCAATCTCACAGAGCAGCATTTAGCCTTACTGGTGTACGTTTTGATAGAAGTCGGTCTACACCGAGCCTTAGCTGAGATAATCGTGTGCTCGGACACGTTTATTTCTGTGAGAGCGGCCGTGCTCTTGGGCGCGTTGTTGCACCTGGTGCATTCGTTACTTCCTTCCAAGGTACATATATGTTTTGTGAAAGACATTGATCATAAGCGTGTTCAATTGGATCTTGATATTGGATTTTTTTGTTGAAATTTCAAGATCTGCGACGTGACACCGCCGTTACCGAATCTATTGCAGTACGCGTCTTCGGATGGCTCCCATAAACACCAGGCATGGGTAGCAATGATGATTTTGAATCGAATGCAAACAATGATGCGAAGTCGGCCGACTCCCGCGAGCTTGTTCATGGATCGGCTTCTGCAGGCTGGAGCTTGGCTGCGACCGAGTATACAACGAGATTTACGTCGACACTCGAACGTTCGGCACTGGCTCAAGCGTGAGTCGCCTATGCTGCTGATGTTGAGGGATTCTCAAGTTTTGAATGTTAAGGACGCTCACTACTGGAATTGGCCGTCCATCAGGTCGTTGTTGAGGTCGCGGGACGAGTCGTTCATGTCGCTGCAGGATAACGATCATCGCACGTTTATAAAAAAGCTTATCAAGTGCGTAATTAGAGACCATAGTTATTGATTTGTTTGTTTATTGTGTACACCTTGGTCAAATCAGTATCGGAATGATGAATATTTTAAAAAATACTTCAGGTACTTTAGGCCCTCTTCGAACGCGTACAGTCGAATCGAGTTGACGACGAATGCACTAAAGGCGCGTGAAATAACATTAGCTGGCTGCGATCTGATCAACCTGTTGCTTGAGATGTACGAGCTCGAGGGCGAACGTTACTTGAACGAGCTCATAAACGACGTGGCCGAAAACATAATGGCGCTACGGATGTCGAACTCGGCGCACAATGTACTGTTCTCGCCACGTAGTGTTACCATCACCTGCTGTCAGAAGTATTTTCTATTTATCGGTCAATTGAGTCACTCGGCTCGCGGTGTGGAGGTGCTACGCAGTTATCAACTCTTTGACAAGCTTCAAGATTTGGCCGTGACCACCAAACATCAGTGTTACGTCAAGCTTGTTGTCTCGTCGCTGGATTACTTGCGGGAAGGCTTGAGCAGACGAGTGTTGGCCAAGGTGGCGAACGACGCGTCGTCAGAGAGCACGAGACTGTACGCAACGCGCTTCCTGAGGATTCTGTTGCGAGCGAGAAAGAGGGACGCGGACCATTGGGTGATTATGTTGCTTTTGAACAAACTGAATGACACGAGCCCGGCTGTGGCGAATGCAGCGCTTGAGGCGCTTCACGAAGCCTGCGAAGAGCCCGAGCTACTCGAGGTCGTGCTCCAAAAGTCTGAGGTAACTTATCGATTTTGTTTTTATTCTTTGACCGCAACTTTCGGGTAGCTTGAAAACCAGTGTAGATAGTTGAGCCTTTATTCCTATTACTTCTGAATTCAATAATTCAATTCAAGTTTGAAAATTAAAACGCTACTTATAACACTGTCACTCTGCGTAACGCTTAAAAAAGAGCTATTAAAACGAGTAATTACGTAGGTATCCCTTTTTTGAAATTGCATTAAAATTAATTGTGAAAGTTGAAAGAAGAAAAAAAATTATGTTATGCGATGTTTTTTTTTTTTTACAGCAAAATATTCTTAAAAATTGGGACAAATGGATGGTGAAACTAGGAAACCGGGGCCACCTTTTAAAAATCCGCTTCTACTCCCTTCGTTCGGCATTTGCGTCATTGCCTTCTGCGGCTGAAGAATTGGAAAAGTGGATAAAACCGGGCGGTCTAGCAGAATACTATGCAGGTCTGTTGGAAACTGCAATCAATGATTCGCTGACGCGTAGACAGCGCAGTGAGAGTGGTTGTTACCAAAAACGCACTAGCGACGAAGAAACAGTTTTCACGACCAAGGATATGATCGTACCGCCGCATTTAATAGGTCAATTCGTTCAGCATGAATTCGGTATTCAGCAGCTGATTCGAAGAAACGTGCTGCAGCGATTTGCGCGTACCTTGCAGAGGTTTAAAAACGAATATACGAGCAGTGGTCTGAAGGAGAGTGGAGGGACGAGGGAAGACGGTAGGAGCGAGGATAAAAAGACTGAGGGGATGGAAACGAGCAGTAGACTGAAGACGATAGTGGATGCAGAGATAACGGAAAAGCCGCAAGAAACGAGCATACCACGGCGATCTGAATCTATACACGTAGAGGTCAAGAGAAAGCTTAGTCAAGATGACTCGAGGAGAACAACGCCCGAGAAGAGTTGGAGAAGCCAGCCGGATTCGCGCGAAGACAGTAATTTCGGTGAACTCTATGGTAGTTTGATTTAATTAAATAAAATACTTGAAAATATCAAACAAGCTAAAATAGCTCGCTTCATTTACAGCAAGACTAAAAAAAGTGAAAGCTGCTCTGTGGGCGCTGGGACACGCGGGTACGTCAGCAATGGGCGTTGAGCAGCTATGCAACCTGGGTATAATCGAGCTGATATGCTCAATTGCGGAAAGCTGTCCGTACTTTGGAGTCCGAGCTGTGGCTATATACTCTTTGAGTATAGTTGGCTCGTGCCGCGCCGGAGCGAATGCCCTTGCAACGCACGACTGGTCGTGCGTGACGCACAAACGTGGTATGCTCTGGCCGATCTTGCAGTCGACCTCCACGTTCAACATCCCGCATCAATTTCCAACTTTCCGTCAGCCCTCGCCGAGTTTGCTGCAGCAGCAACAACAACAACAACAGCAGCACCATCATCAGCAGTGGTTATTGGGACAGCAATCTCGACATCAGAGAAGTTTGAGCGACGGCAGACCTGAGCTGCCTGATGTGCCGACTGTAATAAGAAGGCAGAGAAATCAATCGGAGAGTGCTGCTACGGACTATGAGTCACGAAGACTGTATTTGCCTGACAGAGGTGACACTCCTAGTCCTATACCCAGTTCGCAGAGGTTCAGCCAACAAGATGTAGAAGGCTTGACAAAACTCAGGAGCCTACAGCGGTATCGCAGGCCAAGCTACTCCCCCAGCAGCGGAGAGGTAAAATGACTAGTTGAAACCTCTTTAGAATTTCTTCAAGTTACTAATGATAACTAATTATGATCGTAGCATGTGCATAGCCAAGAAGATCGTCTTTCCCTGCAAAGTTTATCAGAGTACGAGTCAGTGCGCAGCTGGAACGAATCTATTATTCCGTCGACTCCATCTCATCCGATCTATAAGTATAATCAAACGACAATGTCAGCATCATTGACTTCATCTCAAGATAGCAGTAACGATGGTAACGAGCGTTACGTAGGTATTGCGTTGCCACGGAAGCTTACTCAGATATTTCCGGATGCCACTCCGTCCGATGTGCTTTTTGACAAACCGTCGGATAAAAATCGTCAGGTTTACCAAACGAGATTGGCTCAGGTGAGTTTTTCATTCAACAGAATCGCATGAGATTATGGTTTGTTCGTAACTAATCATTTCCGTCACAGGAAATCCATTCAGGCGAAGTTTCGCTCTTGCACGAAGATTTGAGGTACGTGAATCGACTCCTTCAAGTGGAAAAACCTCAGGCAGCGAGTGATTCTGAGCGTTGTGCATCACCGATACCAGACATTGTGCTGGAAGAGGGAGCACACGCCAGTTCGGAAGAAGCTGTCACTGCCACGTTCACTAAGCTCAGTGTAACTGAAAGTTTCGCATCCGAGATTCCCAGCACGAGTAATCAGCTGATGTTGCCAAAAGGCAAGACGAAACATCAGAGGACATCCTCAACATCGCGCGATGGAGATTATGAGTCGAGTTCAGAGTACGAGATCAATACGGATCATTCGCGCATCTGCCTTGTCTGTTTTCGCGAGAGAAGCGTGTCTGATGATTCCGTAACTGGTAGCGAAGTCGATTTCCGCAAGTCCCTCGACAAACCTCGCAAGTGAGTTTTTTTTTTTTTTTTTTTTAATAA
The DNA here is from genome assembly GCF_036245765.1 of Copidosoma floridanum. Lineage (NCBI taxonomy): Eukaryota > Metazoa > Arthropoda > Insecta > Hymenoptera > Encyrtidae > Copidosoma > Copidosoma floridanum. The sequence goes on from NW_028321891.1 coordinate 6,998,418, forward strand.
ATCTCTACGAATTCACTATAAGGTAACTGTTATTAATACTTATTGCAGAGATGTTTTAAAACACACTCAACAGCTGGCCAATCCAGTTTTTCATAAGGAAAGTCGACAATCATTACTCATGCTAAGGCAACAATATCCCGCGGTGTTTGAGGTAATTGCTAGATTTCTTTTTCAATAAATGTGAAAAATCTTACACAAAAATTTTTTTTGACAGGACGAGTGCATGTATTCCGAGGTAGCTGCGCATTTAGCAAGTAACATGTATCGTATTCAGGCAAGGCGATTTTTACAAGAATTATTCTTAGACTCCTCTTTTGATAAGGTAAGTTCCAGTACTTAACTAATGTACTAAAAAGTGTCCTTTTATAAATCAATTATATTATCCTTGTTCACGTCCAGTGCCTACTCACTTATTTTGTATTTTTACTTGCATATACTTAAGGTCACTCCCGTTCTTTGTTAAATGTATAAATGAATAAGTAAGTTGTGAAATATATTCGTAGCTTTACGAAGAAATCTCAGCAATTTTGAAGCTAAACACGAGTGAATCCAAAGACGGGCAATCATCACATGTTCCTAGTGTGGCGGTTATCGTTACACCACTGCGCAAATCATATGACGTGAAAGTAAATGGGCGACCTATAGACTGCTTCGAGCGCGAGTCCAGAAAGTCACCCGGTAACAAAGAAGACAGCACAAGGTCAACCCAAAGCCGATTGTCGTCCTGTAGTACCGTCAATCCGCGAAAGTCGAGCGACGCGAGTCTACAACAGCTTGCAAAGCAGCGTCTCAGTGACGAAAAAATAATTGCTGAAATCCTCAAGCCCGAGGAACGTATACGAGTGCCCAAGAGTTCTGAGAAAATATTAAAAGCCAGGAGCAGTATTAACACTGCCATCAGCCTTGAATAGCTTATAAATTTTTTGTGCCTGCATTCAAAGCACATTGTATATATTTTATATAAAATATGAGCAAAGACTAGGGAGCTAAAATTGGATGATAGATTTGAATAATTCCACTGCCACATTCATAAATTTTCAGTTTTTTCTCACTTTGGTCCAAATCCTTAAAATTTGAACTTCTTTTTACTAGTTATTCCTTTAACGATCGAAATCACATTTTCCCTGGGTTATGAAAAATTGTACTTACCATCGGCATAATTTTGTAATGTAGTTTTGAAGCCAAATTATTGTTTTACATAGTTATTATTGTAAACTAAGTATTTATTTATTTATTGACTTTGTACATAAAAATAAAATTTTTGAAAATTATATCATGCATATTAGAGTAATTAATTAATTTATCCGAGAAGCAATGTTGCTATGTTGCTAGCGATGAAGAGACATTCAACAACTGGTAGGGGGTAGGAGGTAAGTAGATACGTTCGACTCGTTCATTGATCGTTGAATCGTTCGTTCACTATTCTATTGTTAGTATTGTTTAGTATTTAGTATATTTATATAATATACACATTACACACCGCGAACCGCGACCGCAGTTTCGTCTATGCACTCTATGCAGATATACTGTACTAAGTATATGTATATTGAATTGAGGAGTGGTGGGAGGCGGGAGAAACAATAATCAGCGAACGAACAATACCTCAGTACCTAGTGATAATATTATACTTATTGCCGAACCGCCCAAAAGTGGTAATAAGACTATAAAATTAAGAGAGAAAAGAGTACTATTTACCTAATTATTTGTTACATAATTTTTGCTGACACTGTTAATTCAAAATTTATTATATACACAAATACTGGGGAAAAAGAGTAAGTAGTTATAACTTTCGTTGTCTTCATGTGTTGTAAATGTGTATATTTATTTTTAAGTAAAATAATCAAAAATCAATACTATTTTACTAAAACAAAAAATTTCCAAACCACAAATTCATAAACATTTTTTTTTCTTTGTTGATTAACAGCATTAATTCCTGATTTTTGCATGACCATACGTTTTAAGGTTATGTGAACTTTATATATTTAAATTCAAATTTTATGAAGAATAATTTTCAACATTTACATCAACTTGAAAAATCTAAATATATTTCCAATGTTCTATTGAAAAACCAGCACAATAATAGTTGGAGAAAAAAAAATTGTATTGTAATTGACATTTTAATCAAAAGAGCATTTGGGTTGTTAAGAATGTCTAGATGATAGTTATTTCGTACTTTTGGCAAAAATGAATGACACATTTTTGCTTTATAAATAATGAATGTATGTTTATATTCTTGTAGAAACAAAATTTAGCTTGACCTAATTATTATTTAATATATTGTAACGTACGATATGCAATATTATGTAAAATGAATTTTTTCTGAAATAACAATAACTATAGAGTTGGTACTAAAAAATAATTGTTAGAAATATTAAGCATACTAAGTAATTGATTAATTTAAAGTTAAAATTAAAAATTTATTTTTTATAAATTACAAAAAAGAGTTAATATACACGTTTTTATTTCTATTTTTTATTGTAATTTGTATTTTTTTATTCTGAATTGTAATTTCTTTTAGCAAGAAATTGGAACTAGAAATTATGCACGTAATTACGTTTTAAGTACTCAAAGTCGATATCACTTGAAGAAAAGAAAAAAAATTTCGTAATGATAGCAGAGTGCATTATAATTACTAGGATATCACTAGTTTCATTGTCTGACTGATTGTTTTAATTAAAAAAATTTTTAAACTCGATTCACTGCTTTTGTAGCTACTTAGTTTAAAAGTTAAATTAAATATCATCCCAAAATAGCATAGTGCTCTCACTCTTACATATAAAATCGGTATGATCGTTGTGATCGTTAACGTATTTTCCTTTCGATAATTTATACATATGGAGTAAATAACTGATATAAATATATTTGTGATTTCTCTCGTTTCGTACTTGAATAATTAATATAAAATAATATCGCAATGCAAGCATTTTTCAGCTGTTATTCATTTCCCCTGCGTTGAATAGATAACGTGATTTATTTTGAGTGGTTTGAGCGATAAAGCGCGGTTAGAAGTCCAAAAGACCAACTAAAATAATATAACACATTAACATACATTTACTCATAAAAAACTTCCGTTAAAAAATCGCCTTGCCGTGCCAGTTGCAAATTAAATTGCACGTGTTCGCTAACTGCATGTGCACCTATTTCCGTCTACTCTTCGGTCCAGGCTATCGTCTTGCAACTAAGCGACAATAAACGTTTATCATTTCTCATCGTCAACCTGTACTACACATACATGTATTAATTCGTGCATAGCTTACGCTTATTGATGTATATAAGAAAATAATTTCAATCTGTTTTTTTTTTTTATGATTTGAAATTTAAAAAAAAAAAAAAAAAAAGAAAAGAGTCATTTGGCGAAATCATGGTTGTGGCTAAGAAGTACGTGATTTCGAAACACTTTGACGGCGAGCCCAAGCCCGACGATGTAACTTTGGAAACTTTTGAGCTGCACCCTATCAAGGATGGAGGTAAAATATAGTGTTAATTTTATCATCAATACAACAAGCTTTTTTTTTTTATCACATCGAAGCTAGCGGTAAATTATTTTTCTTTATCATTATGATATCTAGAGAGCTTTTATTACTTTAATTTCGATTAGTCGACTAGTTATATAATAATGCTATGGTACAAAGAGAAAAATGAAAAAAAGATAAGTTTATAATTATAATCCAATGTGTTGCGTTTTCTCTTTGTCGAATTCTTTTTTTTTTTTTTTTTTTTTCTACTAGTTTGCTTGATTAATAAATCTTTAAACCAGTGTCAATTATTCAGTCTACAAAATAATGGTAATTTTCAAGTGACACGATGTTCTACACATGCCCTTTGTTTTATGTTTGCCATTTGATACATTTTTAGTAACTTTAATAAATAGCAAAACTTTTGGCATTGCCACGTATGCATCACGTAACAACTCGAGTGTGCATTTGTTTGATGTAGAAATTTTGGTGGAAGCCGAGTATCTCTCGGTCGACCCGTACATGCGCGCTTACAACACACACCTACCCCTGGGCAGTACAATGCTTGGGGGACAAGTGGCGAAAATTATCGAGTCAAAGAATCCAGAGTTTCCAGTTGGCAAACGGATTCACGGGTACTTTGGCTGGACGACCCACAACGTCCTGAATCCCGATGAACCGTCGAAGGACTTATTCAACGCCAAACCGTACATTGTACCCGATTTTGGGGATTTGCCGGCTTCGCTTGCCCTGGGGATGCTTGGGATGCCCGGGTAAAGTATAATATGCTTTAAAAAGTACAGTTTCACACCGCGTGTCCTCAAAATGTTTTGACCAACTATTTCTGCTGGATCGAGCGCATCACGCACGTAAAATCCTTTGCCGATATACTTGTTCACTCTACCTTCCTCTACAGATTTGGCGTAACACACGCTATCAATTGTTAATTTTTTATATATGTATACAGAAACACAGCTTTGTACGGATTCCTGGAAATATGCAAGCCAAAAGCCGGCGAAACTGTGGTGATAACTAGCGCTGCTGGTGCAGTGGGATCTCACGTTGGACAAATAGCAAAGATGCACGGTCTCAAAGTTATCGGTATTACCGGTTCAGCGGAAAAATGCAAATGGCTCGTTGATGATTTGGGCTTCGATCACGCGATCAATTACAAGACCGATGACGTCGCTGCTGCTCTGAAACAGGCTGCTCCCGACGGAGTCGATTGCTATTTCGACAATGTAAGCAAACAACAGTTTTATTTGGAAAAAAAAAAAAAAAAAAAAAAAAAAAAAAAAAAAAAAAAAAAATAGTGATAATAATTCATGCGTACTTCGTTAGGTTGGAGGTGAGATTTCCAGCACCGTCATTAGCCAGATGAATCTCTATGGTAGAGTCTCGGTGTGCGGAAGTATATCGTGTTACAACAGTGGCCCGTCCAAACTACCAAAGGCAACGATTCTCCAACCATTTGTGCTTTCCAATCAGCTCGAGATAAAGGGTTTTGTTGTTCTGCGCTGGGTTGACCGATGGATGGAGGGAATCGAGAAAAATCTAGCTTGGATTCGCGAAGGCAAGCTTAAGTACAGAGAAACCGTTACCGAGGGTTTCGAAAATATGTTTGATGCATTCGTGGGAGTGTTAAAGGGTAAAAACATCGGCAAAGCCATCGTGAAATTTTGAATGATCAAGTGTTTTTTTTTTTTTCATGTCAATGAATCCTATGTGTGGTAATACTCGAACGAGATTGACTCTGTTGAATTTAAAAAAAAATAATGTTCACTTTTTATTAAGAAATAAAGGACTCCATCTACAAACACATCTTTACTTGAATTACGACCCCGGAGATGTATTAATTAAATTCCAGTAGTTTATAAAACATTAGAGACAAAATATCAACTAGTATTGTAAACGATGAAATACTTTTTCAATCTTTTTTTTGGTAAAAATGTCAAAAAATGGATGATGTCCACCACTCATAGAGTGTGTGTCTTTGTACAAAATCTCGAAATAACGCTATCACTCAAGAGTCTTGGATTGTTTTTAGTAGACTCTGAACATGCTGAAATTAATATGCAATGAAATGTAGGTGATAGGAAAAAAAATCACGAATATTTACTCGATTAACGTAATTTATTCCACATAATTTTAAATTAATTAACCTTAATTAACATCGTTTACTCGTGGTTTTTTCTTTTTTTCTTTCTTCCTTTCTCACACGTGGAACTGTATCTTCAAACTATATATACATTCATATGAAATTATCGTACTTATAACTCCAGAACAAAAAAAGTACCCGCTCAGCTGACAATATATTATATGTTTATTCTATCTATATTTATATTTATAAGGAGGAGAGCCTGGGGGGGCGGCTTTTTTGTTTTTTAGTTGCGTCACACTAATATGCATACGGTAACGAAAAAAAAAAAAAAATTCACATCGCAAATATACATCTCGCATTGGCAAAGAAAAGGAATTCCTTTTCATTCACTTGTATAGTGTAATGTTTTTATTTCTTCACACGATGTTTCTCAAACTCTCATGTTGAACTCCGCACTTTATTGCTACTTTACATGTTACTTCGGTCTCGCGATTTTATTTATAGTATTTGCGTGCGTATGTGTAGGTATACTACAACGCATGGCTCTTTTTTTAAACGATTCAATGTCTGTTTTTATAATTAATGAAAGACGCATATAGACATGACGCGCAAGTAATTTTTTCAAATTGTGAAGAAAACTCATCAGTTACGTCTCCAGTTTTAAAAAAAAGACGTTGGATCGTTTTTCAAATTCCAACCGGCCACGCTACCTGATACTTTTTGTCAAGTGTGTCGTTTTTACTTATTTATCCGAACGTCGTTGGTAATCAAATACAAGTGTGTATATAGGTATGGAGGTGTAGTCGTGGCAAGTGTCAATTCGCTTGGACAATAGACTTTCTTTCATTCTTATACTCTCCTCCCCCATTCGACTCGCTTAACGCGCTGATATATAAAGACATTTCCTTGTTTTTAACTTTTTTTTTTATGTGCGTATAATATATCATATATGTTATACCCGTTATATGTACACAAGTCTCTTTTTTTTTTTTTTTTTTTTTTTTTTTTCGAAATTCCTCATCATATATTCCTGTTCGCTTATGTTACACATAAAATTAATCATTAATTGTATTTAAATTTAATTTTTACACATCTCCCAACCACTTATCTCGTTTTCATTTCTTTCGGTCTCTCTCGCTAATACAATCTCGTATTAATTGTTATAAACAGTGACGGTGATCACAATTAAATTTTATGATAACGCAACCAGATGTTGTTTATGTATACATGTACAATCAAAGTCCGAGCGAACTCCCACGCGTTGGCCCTTCGATTTGCTAATGAATTGACAAACGTTATCACCACTTTTATTACAGTGAACTGAACATCGATATTTTCATTATGTTTATTAAGTTTTTTTTATTATTATTTTTTTTCTTTTTCAGAAAATCATCAGTACTTGTGAGATATAAACCTTTATTATCTTGATATTTATTACAAAACACCTGTGAGTTCGAATAACACATTCCCTTAATGTACACATCAACTATCGTTTGAAAAAAAAAAAAAAATGTAAAGAACACGTTCAATTTGCATCAATATCCGAGACTCGCTCAGAGAATTCGCTCGGCTCGAAATTCTCTCAATACGAAATTAATAACGCTAATTTATATATTTTATAATAATTTTCTAAACAATTGCACAGATATTCATGACGTTTTTTTTTTTTTTTTTATTTCCTACAACGTACGGGTGCCTTGTGAGCGCATTTTGAACTGTCAAAGTCCCTTTGTTTGGCACATTTTAATATAATATATTTATGTATAATATATTTCTTTGTTATTTATTTTCTTTTTTTAATTTTCGCAGTCGTTTGTCTGACGTACACGACGGTATAATTTATATTTTATTATTATTTTTTTCTATTATTGGCACGAGTCTTTATTTTTCACCTTAGCTTTAAGGTCAAGTTTGCCGATCAACTATCAACTCCTAGGGCTGTCGTTTATGGCTTAGTTCAGCGTTCATTATTATTATTTTTTTTCTTTTTTCAATACTCTTTCACACAATGTAGTACCAAATTTTTATGTAAAAATTTTTTTGCAAAAATCGATACCCTTTTCTCATATAACTGCCGATTGAAATCTGCGCTGTAAAACTTTATTTCTTTAATATTCGTATTGATTTTAAAAATTATTATTCGTTCGCTACGATTTCTTTGCTTTTGATTTTACTTGTAACGATTCATAAAAATCGCTTTCATGCACCCGGTACTCTTGTTTTATAGCGCAGAGATCGATCTTACTATTAAAATATAAAATTCCCTTCAAAAACTGAACTTTAACCCACACACAACAACCACGTTTTCGTGCAAACGCTTGTACACGCGCACGATTTATAATATCTCGATTGCTCGTTCGAAAAACAACAAAGACATTTCAATAATAAATTCTTAGAAACGATGGACGAAATGGACGTATTTGTCGGTGGTAATCAATAGTGATGAGAATTTTCTTCGCGTCTTCGCACCGATCGATGGACGCTCGAAAGTAAAATTTTGTCGACTTCATCGTTTATCAATTAATTTCTCCTGTGAAGAAAAACCGATGCACACTTTATTTACTTTTTTTGACTGATCAAGACTATATTTTTTATTTTTTTATTTTTTTATTTTTTTTCTAAACATCTTCGAGCTACGACTATGGAGTTAACATTTTTATTTTATTTTTTTCTTATCGGAAACCCTCTAGTTTTCTAAACAATCACGATTTAGTCTATGTCAACGGTAAAGTCATTAGTTTCTGGGTGTATGTTTGTAACTACACGATTTCTCAGTAAATTTATCATGTGTCACACGATTTTATTTATTTAATTTTGTTTAGATCTGCAAGTTTATCAGTAAAATCATTAAAAAAATTTTGTAAAGATTCAATTATAGAATATACTGACAAAAGTTTTAGAAAAAACTAACATTCAAGTTGCAATCACCATCGATACTGATATTTATATTGTTATGTATAGAATTTTTAAGAGATAAATACGTTTTTATTGATTTTTTAATAACGTAACATTTTTTATTTCGTTTATATTTGTAGATCATTACTTCAACAATGACTTGATGAATTTCGAATTTGAATATTTCAAAGGCTCAGGATTTTGTGATACTTGAAAAGTTTCAATTCGCAATATTACAAGCTTGTTAATTTAGCTTTTGATATTCATGAATCAAGTATACTTGAATGAGAATAGCCTCTTGGTGTGCTAGTTCGTTTCTCTCGTTATTGTTGGACTCACATGAAAAAATTGATTTATCACATTTATTTGTAACTTTCATAAAAAAAATCCAAAATATTCACAATAATTTTAACTTAGTTAAATATTCAAAAATTCATATAATTGTACATAGCATATTTAGATTCGAGCATAATCTTGTTTGGAGAGAAAAAAAATACACAGAAAAAAGGAGACTGACAACGATAACGCGCTAATATGACATCGCTGTTTCATTTATTGTAACTTTATTTACTCTTTTTTTTTTTCTTTTAATAATAAACATGTGTATACTCACGAGCTGCGTTTACCTTAACGATAATATCTTTTGACGCTTTTATTTTTAATTCGCATAGCTAATAATATAATGTTTCACGGGGGATTTATCAAATCCACGACGCACCAACGATCTTTTAATATAACGCTAGCATCAATTCAACTTCAACATCTGTCGGAAAAATATTTATAAAAGATGCAATAATAACTAAAAGTAAAGTTAGGGTGTATATGTATACGTATAAGTACATAACTCTCACTTTTTTTTTTTATACAATGTCTCACACGCACTATCTCGCGACCGATTCGAAAAGAATGAAAAATCATTACAAAGCTGCCTATACACAACAACGGCAATCAATGATATCTCCTCGTCATCGCGCACCATGCACAATTAACACCCACACACACAGCGCGAGCCCCCAAAAAAACGATAAGAACCACACAAAACAACAACAAGAACAACAACAACAACAACAACAACAACGGACAACAACGTTTTTCTGCACCACTCGAAAAAAACTCTCTGAATAACAGACAACAAACGTGACACACGCGCGCACACACACACATATATATATCAATCTTGCACCACTACGCGGTCGACGACAAAGCGAAAGCGAGCCGTCGTTGTTGCAGCGACTGCCGCTGCTGTTGTTATTGCACCCAAGAAGCGGGCACCCACTGGGGCTCTCTTTCGAGGGAGTTGATTTCGGTGAGTAGCTGGTTGTACGCCCGATCAACGTCGTTGTTGATGATAATCATGTCGAACAGGTGGCCGTACTTGTCCTCCATCTCGCGGGCCTTCTCGATGATGTCCTTCAGCTCCTCCTCCTTGTACTGCTCGTTGCTCTTGATGCGCTTTTGCCGGAGTTTTTCGAGACTAGGCGGCGCCACGAACACCACGTACGGCTTGAGGTCGCTGTTGCGCAGGATCTTGAGGGACTGGGGATGAAGGTTCAGGACGCATATCTTGCCGGAATTGACGACGCTTCGGATCGCCTCGATCGACGTGCCGTAGTAAGCTTTCTCGTACTCGCCGTGCTCGACGAACTTCCGGCAGAGGATGTCCGACTCGAACTGCTGCCGCGAAATGAAGTGGTAGTCCTGGCCGTCGACCTCCGACTCTTTGCGTGGCCTACTCGTGTCTGGTGAAGGGAAACGACGGAGGATTAAATTTAACGTTCAACCATGGAGGTATGATGAAACAGTAAAGGGTGGTACACTCACGAGGAATCGCAGCCGCGAATTTTTCGCTATCCTCCATCAGTCGCTGCCTCAGCTCGTGCCTGCCGATGTTGGGTGGACCGATAAGCACGATGGGCCTTTTGTGATTAGCTCTGGGGTAGTATAAGGCCACTTCTTCGTAGGTCAGTATCTCGTCGCTGTCGTCTACAAATTGAAGAATCAATGGTTAATGCGTTGCAATGGAATGAAAAAAAAAAAAAAAAAAAAAAAAAAAAAAAAAATACATAATCAACTGGAAAGTACCTTCGATAAAGGTGGTGGAGTAAAGGGGATAGCCATCGTCGTTGAAATTACCAAACTTGCTCCTCTTCTTTTTCTTTGGATTTTTTCTGGCACATAAAAGGGTGCTGGATTTTTTCGCTCCTCGTACCGTCGATTTGTCACCAGCTATTGTCTGTTTCATCGTCTCACGCCTGAAAAGACAAATCATGAAGAAAAAAAAAGTACAATGAAATAACCAACGGTCCGTGTAATCGTTTTTGCGCCGAATGAAAGCAAAGCTACTCACTGCATCTGAAACGCTCTGCTTGGAATCAAGCCGGCAAGCGCTTGGTCCTCCTCGCCCTCGCGATAAGCCTGCCACCAATTGGGATCCTCCTGCGAGATCACGTGCAGCACGTCGCCCTTTTGGAAGCCCACGCCCAACTCGCGGCACGGTATGTACGGATCCTCCTCGGGGTCGTAGTCGAAGTGAGCTCGTACGTGGTGTATCTGTCCAAGAGTAAACGAATTTTGGAAAATTCAAAAAAAAAAACAAAAAAAAAAGGTACAGAGTTTTGAAGGTCCAAGGGACGCTTGTGCGGTGCAATTGTGGGCAATATTCTAGTTATGATGTTCTCGTCACCTGTTGGGACTCCTCGCGCTGGTTGTTGTTCCTCTGGGGCATCGGCGCCGGCAATATGAGGAAGGTGAGGCTGCCCTGCATACCCGCGAGTATGTCGCAGACGTCGTTGACGCTCTTGCCCCGCATCTCGACGCCGTTCACCTCGAGCACCTCGTCGCCCTCGTGCAGCAAGCCCGACTTGTCCGCTGCGCCGCCTCGCACCACGCGACCTTGTTTCAAAAAAAAAAAATTGAAGAAACACACCGAGTTATAATTTTTCCACGTTAGCAGGCTATAAGGAAAAACTGCTGGATTCGAGAGGGTCAGTTAAGCGCGTGCGGTATGGAAATTCTTCTTCTTCTTCTTACTCTTGAAAAATGTTAGGTACTATGTTATTGTTTTTTTTTTTTTTTTTTTTTTTTTTTTTTTTTTTTTTTTTTTTTTTCATTCCCAAAAACATCAAGTACACATTTCTCGGGGTGAGCGGGTAAATCTCATGCTCGCACAAATCTTCAAGTAACATGTTAGTGATTTCTCGTTAAAATTGAAAAGCGCATCAAATCACACGAAAGTTAGTCGCTCGTAAAAACCACACATACGTTATAAACGATAAAAAAATAAAAACAAAACTCATTGCAAGAAAAAAAAGAGACGTTGAGCAGAAACCTTCTTTCACCTCCAGCGTTATGTCACCCGTGTGTCCATTATCTGCACGCCGAGCCCATCGTTAAAAGGAACAAATGCACGATTAATCCAAGCGTATCACCTTTTACATTTACACGATGCGTACAATATGTTGTACAAACTATATATTCCCACTATGGAGAGAGAAAAAAAAAAGGAGTCATACGTTCCATCGACCCACATGCTACCGATCAACGTTATGCGGAGCAGCTTGCCTTCCACTCTTGCTTATGCAACTGCAAATTTATTCCTCGGATAACCAACCCCCCCAGTTTATTTGTAAGCGCGATGTGATAAACGTAAACGAGGTGGTATATAAGAGGTGAGAACATGGGAAAAACATCCGAGTCCCAGATGCATTCAATTAAACGTTGCGCAAGAGCACGCAGTTGTTGATACCGAACAACTTTCATCCCGGTGGAGAGGCAATGAAACTTTTTTTTTATCAACTGATTTGCAAAAAGTTCATCCCAAGTGGTGAATAGCGCAATCAGCTAAAACTCGGGGGGGGCCTGTATAGTTAAATTACACGCGTAGTAAAGGTATAGTTTCCAAGGTTTGTACGAGTACTCGAAAGGGAGATAAAAATCGTCATCAGGGACTTACCGATAATGACAGCGTCGCCCTCGTTCCTGACGGTGGCGCCGAGCGGCTCGTTTGTCTTCTCGATCTTGATGATCTTGATGTTGTCGGCCATCCGCGAGTCCCTCGAGCTGGGGGACGGACTGGGCGGGGCACCCGGGGAGCCCGGCTTGCGCTGCAGCCCGTCCACGCAAGCGACGGCAGTGTCGTGGGCCAACAGCAGGCCCTCCATCTCGTAGCTCGTGAGCAGCCGGACTAGCTCCTCAGCAGCGGCTATCGTCTCGCCGGCCGAGGTCGGCGCCGCGGCTGTACCACTGGCCGTCGTCACCGTCGCCGACTGCGTCCACTGTTCCAGCACCTCCACGCACTGTCGCCATACAGGACGAATCGTCAAGCTTTACTTTACATTTCACGGGAGAAGGACTAGAGTGGGGAAGAAGCTACAGTGAGCTTTTTTTTTTTTTTTTTTTTTTTTTTTTTTTTTTTTTTAGAATCCCCCTTCTTCCGCGAGGTCGTGTACTCACTCGTGTGGGTATGCTTTCGGTGTACCTACGCGAGATCGTTTCGCCGGTCATGCGTGCCCTCGTGGGAGCCGACTCAACTTTTATTATTCCAGGCCATCTCTGGCTCTTATCTGCCATCGGAGCCTCCGCGCGACGGCTCAGGTGGATCCTTGTCGCGGCTATACCACTCGCGTTTACTTGTTTCGCGGAACCTCGTAGCGCGACGTCATTGTATTCGTTCTCTTTGCGTTTCACATTTCAACGGGGGAACGTTTAATTTCAAGCCGTGTCGAGGGACGGTATCGTTGCTTGATCGTAGGTAATGGCGTCGACGCGATTAACATTCCAAATGAGAAAAATCGAGCTTGTCCTGGATCATCCATCCCTTGAGATTTGATTCAAAGTGGCCAGCCGAGCATCATCGATCAGGGGAACTTTAGGAGAGAGAAAAAAAGGAAAAGAAACAATGGTGACTCACGTCTCTAGCGAGGCTGGACGCGTCGTCCGTGTGTAGCTTGAGGCTCTTGCCAGACCTCAAGCGGTGCTTGAGCGCGTGATGGGTGGCCAGTGCCGTGGCGAAGCGCTTCTGGCCCAGGAGGGTCCTCACTGCCTCGATCTCCGCCTCGACCCCCGGGCCCGAGATCCCCATGCTCCCGCTGATGTTGCGCAGCTGCAGCTGAAGCCTCTCCAGTATCGCCACCACCTCGCCTATCGCTGCAATTCCGACCAACAAGAGGTTCATTTATGTACATTTCATTTGCCACGCGTTTGGGACTCAAAGACAAATGGTCCACGTCTCGGGTGGTACGGGAATCGAGGAATCCTCAAATTGCCGAGGTAAAGGAAGACTCGTTTTTCCAGCATTAAACAGTATACACATATACATCAGTGACGCTGATGAGAGTCTCAAGGGAAGGAACTGGAGGAGTCCTCGGCCATGTGGGTGTGTAATAAACGAAGAAGAAGAAAAAAAAAGAAATTGACTCGTGCTTACTCAGCGGCACCGGTGGCTCTTCGACTTCGGGAAGGCGCGCCTGGTGCGTGCTCGGCGTTCTGGGCAGGGCCGAGGCCGTGGTCACCTCGTCCTGGGCGTAAGCCAAGTTCTCCTGGCCGGAGAGTATCGTCGCCCGGTCCTCGAGGGCCTGCAGCTTGCGGGAGTCGCGCAGCGAGCGATTGAGCTGCGCCTGACGCTCGTCCTCCTCCTTTCGCTTTCTGAACTCATCCTGCGGCCGTTTCAAATTTGTTATTACGCATGTATGTATAGTGTACGGAAGATTCGAGATGAGAAAGTTGGTATAGGTATGTCGAGGAGTTTAGGGTTTTCAGCAGGAATTTCCAGGTTGGAAAATCGACTTGTATAAATGTATTCATAAATATTTGGCATTTGCATCAACATTTGTCGCAACAATACTTACATCGGTGCAAAAGGATTGCAAGTTGTTTTTTGTATTCATTGGTTGAAATGCACATTATTCGATACGAGGCTTTGACAAAATACTCTCCATGTTGAATTGACAAATAAATATAATTGATAATCACAAAAATTGTTTTTCCCAACAACTACTTGGTTTTTAAATATTCACACGTGAGAGTTTTATTATTATTATTATTATTATTTATTTTTTTTTTTTTAATAATTAAAATTGCTTCTCACATCCACTATTTAGCCTGTAAAAGTTACACTGTACCACTTGTTCTAGAAATGGACGCTTTCGTATAAACTATTGGATTTAATTTATTAGTTCAAAGACCATTATTAGACCATTTATTAGTTCAAAGAAGTACGCCAATCGTAACCGTAACAAAATTAATAATAATTTTTGCAATGAAATTTCTTCTTTTTGTTTCCCTCGGCGACCTTACACATGACGTTCAGTAGAAAAAAAAAAAAAAATCATATAAGAGCAGTATACGTATATAATACACAGAGGTCGGTCGTATCTATATGTACCGTACCCAGAAAAGAAAGGGTTGCTTGCGCTCGGGTAATAGAGAGCAGGGAAGCCCCACGCTCACGACGCACGGGCTTCGGACAGGTATTTCTCGTTTACATACATGTATATGTGTACCTACGTCGATATATACAACATATTGTACGTAAGGAGAAAAAAAAAAAGCATTGGCGAATAATTATCGACCAAACACCCAACGCAAGGTGACGTTGATTCGCCCACCCTCGCGCATATGCACCCATTGTAAAATACACATTTGAAGCCTCTCCCCGCCCCACGTACCATCGGAGAGAGGGTGGGATGTAATTTAAAAGTAAAATATTGTTTCTCAGTTAATCTCTCGATAAGGCAGTCTCGATTTTTAAACAATGGGACGGTCAATTACCACGAGGCAGAATAACGAGAGAGGAGCCGAGGAGGCAAAGGAGGAGAGAGAAGGAGCGGAGCGCGCAAAAAAAGCCCATTTGTGGAATTCCGGCGCAAATCTCGTTAAATGACAGCCAAGCGAGCCCCCACAATCGTATAATTTAAATTCCAGCGGCCGGCCCCAAAGTACGTACAAAAGGACAGTGCGGATGATGATGATGATGGTCGGTTGGATTTTTCCAAGGAGGAATAAAATCCCGGCGTGCGCGCGGTGTTATTATATGCTCGAGCGCACCGCAACGGTGGCGCTGGAGATGCAGGTAATGAAAAAAAAAAAAAAACCAAGACTTGAAGCGACGAAAAAACGAAAATGAACCGGGAAAATGAACAAACAAACAAGATACTCCATGCCATTATAGGGAATTAAAAAAAAAAAAAAACGCGCTACCTACATCTACACTTTATACTAATTTTGTCGCGAAAAGTGGGCCGTGCCTGTATCATTTGAGAATCAAGTTGACGAAAAAAAAAAAAAAAAAAAAAAAGATAATAATAATAATAAAAAATAATCAAGAGTTGGTGATGAGTACCTACACACTATATATTGTAATTTATAACACGCTATGTTTTCCCTGATGATTTAAACGGATTTCTTGTATGCAGCTGTACATGCATTATAGGTACACGCGAGCGGACCTGCTCGTGATGGCCCCTCTGATACGGAGTTATTAGCCGGAAATGAGTATACTCTCGCGTTTTTACTTTGCTGTGTGTATACGGTACATGTATACTCGTGACGGTATTGATTGACGACTCGCGGTTGCAACCAAACTCTAAATCAGGCTTGAAGGTAATGATTTAAAAAAAATTGTTTACGGAGGAACGGTGTGTTGAGTGAAAATCAAATTTTTTTTTTTTTTTTTTTTTTTTTTTGCAATCAGAATGTAATTTTGGGCGAGTTTGTAATCATGAGATGCACGATTGTATTGCTATACATACAGCCACACGAAGTTACAAGTATAAGGAATACGTATTAATAGTCATTTCCCGGTACGGTTATCGTGCCAGAACTATTTGCGATTTACCGTAAATACAAGTCTTGAGTGTATGTTAAAATAACACGCATTAAAAAAAAAAAGTATTTTATAAATATGAACCAAATCGTCCTTTCATCAACTATACACAAATGAGTATAAACTATATTCAATCAGATCCACGCAATGTTATAAAATATTTCCTTCATACATTTGACGCCGAGAGTTCGACAAGTGCAAAATGTTTATATGCCACGTAACCATTGCATCTAATTACTACTTATACCCTTATTGACAGTAGTAACACTGAGCTGTTTTATAAATGTTATGCAACAATTGGAGTAAGTGTATAGGAAAACTGCTGACTTTTAAAAAAAAAAGGCACTCAAAGGGATGCCCCCAACTCGTATGAGGCATCTGCGAGAGTACAGTTGTTTTTGGACAATTCACGAACCACCTCTAAAAACGTACACAGCCTATGGACCAAAACAATAATCTTTTTTTTAAAAAAAAGGCACTCAAAGGGATGCCCCCAACTCGCACATGTGTAAGTATACATGATACGTTCTCAAATTCCTCTCTCTTTTCGTTTCATCGAGCAAAAGCCATTATGTATTCGGGCCCTATCGCGCGATTCATCGGACAGCAGCGGCGACTCGCCGGCCAGATGGAACAGGAATGCGCGCGAGAGCGAGAGCGTTATCCACGGTGGGCGTTTTTGATGCAAAGCACCGCGAGTTCACCATACATCCACGTTCGAGCTTTTGCGATCGTGTCCTTCATTGATGTGGCAAATGAAACGCCTTTCGCTGCAGACTTGGCGTACAATCGAAACGTGGCGGAAGATAATGTAAATCGTTACATAAATCCCAGGCTCGTGTGCGCATGGCACGTTGTGCGTGCTTTTTTACGCTTGCAAAGCTCAAAGCCATTACTCGACACGAGCGCAAAAAGACGGAGGGAAACAATAAGAAGAAGAAAATTGCGGCCTAACGCCACGCGTCGTAATGGAGCATTCGACTTTGTTACGCGCTCGAGTACAATATAATGGGTACATAATAATACATACCTACGAGTTCTTATGCGAACCGAGGCAAATTAGAATTCTTCCGTACCTATACGTGAGGACGCGGGTCCATCACACGTCTATGGACAAAAAAGCGATACTTTCGAGAACTTCTCACCCGCCGAGCCCCCGGCATATACCTACTTTGTCGAAAAAAAAGCAAAACATCATCCCGATTTCTCGAGCAAAGACGCCGAAGAATGCCCATCCTCTCTATCTCATCCTCTGCGTACAGCTATGTAGGTATACATACCGATGCATGGGTATATAATACGGATGATAAAGACTCGCATTTCTTCTCGGCGATGGGAATAACGAGCCTATACCCACACAGCGTACAATTACGTCCGAGAGCGGCAGCGCAGGTTATAAGGAAAACAAAAAAAAGTAGAGGGAGTAAGGTGGTGACTAGGCCAATACAAGTAAATTTACTTTAGCCTCCGTTAGCTCAAAGTCACGGGAGCCCGTGAAATGCCACGTGAGATGAGTACACCAAATTGATTCGGACTGAATCACGAGTGGGCGTGGATTTGGAAAAATCAAGACAAAGCCTGGTGCAGCTCGACGCGCAAAACCACTCAAAGTGCTCGAGTGCACGAAGACAACAAGCCAAACAACCGAGTCCACAGTTACAGAGAGAGGGAAAAGAAGCCCCTTTTCCGCGTCCATATAATATACCTACTATCCATATGAGCTATCAGTTGCACGTAAGCACCCACTCTCTAAAGGGCCTATATTTATATGGAGCTACATGGGCACTGCGGTGTAGTCATCACCGGGGCATTTACGTATAGGCGCACATTCAGACACGAGCCGTTTCTTTCAATTCCATCGCAGGCAGTGGGAACAACGGGAGCGTGCACTCAAGAGGAGAACGAAAGATATATTAAGGACCCAAAGAGCCTGCCAGGATAAATCCTGCGAGTGTGTATACAACGCCAAGTTAGTACGCGGGTGGGAGTTGCGATTTATTTTTGGCGTGATGTACCTGCAACCCTTGCACGTAAGTACACGTGGAGGAGTAACGAGATTCGACGAAAAGCCGAACCCTAAAAAAATGCGCGGAACAGAAATCAGGACTCTCTATCAATGGGTCAACAGATCGAGGTAATATTGGTATTAAAAACAAAAAAAGTAAGTTGGCAAAGATATCCCATTGGATCGATGGGGAGCTGCATACGAGCTACGGTCAAATATAGGTCCACTCCTCACCTGTGACTTTGTGGACTAAAATCAAACTATACCCGCTACGAAACACCAAAGTTTGGTGTTTTTTTTTTAAAATCTTTGTGCATCTCTTTGGGAGCTCGCCCAAAATATACGTACTTTGCGCGAAATGTACGATCATCAGCGATGAAAAAACGCAAATGTTGGCACAATCGGGTCCACCAGCGGAGAATTTCGCGAAATTTCCAAGGGAATCAGAGCGACTCGGAGAGCGAAATAGAAAATGGAACGACGCGAGTGACCCTGTATATGTATACATTTATACATTACAATACGCATCACCTGCCAAGAAACTTAGCGAGTGACTTTTCTTCGCTCGCGAGTAAGATTTCGGTGAGCTAAACACTTGGCCCTCCTTCTTGACTTTTCAAATTTACTCGTGCGTTTAATTCTATAGTGGAAATTGTTTATGGGGATAAAAAAACACAGACACATATTAACCATGAAAATAAGTGCCAAGAGAGGTATAGATACACACAGTTTAGAAAATTCATGGATGACGCCCCTCGTGCAATTCTTTAAAACGCACGGTAGGCCACGTTGTTTCCAACCGGTGACTCACCATCATCAGGTATACTTATATACAACGCTTTTGCACCTCCGCGTATAGGTACACTTTGGGCCTCTTTCGAAAAACAAAGAAAAAAAAAATTGTATACCTCGTACTCGGAAGGTAGGGGAGGAAGGTGAGGGGAGAAACAAAAAAAAAAAGGGGGAGAGGAAGGGAGGGGAAGGGAAAAAAAAACCACACCTGATACTTTCGTATGGAATGCAGCTGCTGCTGGGTCGGCTCTGTCTTGACGGTCTCGATGCTGCCGCTCTCCTCGACATTGTTGTTCTGGGCTGCGAGTCGTAGATTATCCTTGGGCGGCCTCGCCGGGGCTCTCTTTTGGTCCCTGGGCGGAATGGCCGGCTTGACGCCATTGAGCGCGGCCTGGAAACATTCGTTCGGAAAACACACGTTTTCCCCGTTAATTCCACCTCCACGGGAATACCATCGCTTCCTCTCATTTTTGTTGCTCGTTTCGCTACCTTTCGCACTCGTCTCGGCTTTTTGCTTTTTCCTTTTACTTTTCGCCACACAAAATGCTCGTACCTACTTTTTTTTATTATTTATTATTATTATTATTATTTTTTTTTGTTTTTGTTTACTCTGGTCCAATTATTGTGTGATGATCATTTCATTCTACTACAGGTACATTAGCATTTCAGGTATATATTTTATACATCCAGATATGTGCAATTTTCTTCTCGGAGCGTAACTACGCAATCGCTTTCGAGATTGAACTCGTGTTGTAATTAAATTGAAGAGAAAGAAAAGTGTAAGGAAAAATCTGCGAAAACAAAATTATATATGCACACAAAAACTCGAGACCCCGCTGGCCTTGGACATTAAGATAATTTTCCATAATGGAAAGTAGGTATACGTGTATACCCTGCGACAGAGCGCTGAAAATTACCTGTCCGAGCGAAAATCATATCATCATTTCGCTCCTCATAATACGTATTAGTGGAGACGGAGGTACAATAAAACTACGCAGTACAGGAAAGAGGGGAGGAATGAGTTATTAATAGGAAAAAAAAAAAAAAAAAAAACAGGAAATGGGCTAGCCAAATGTCTACTTACAAGCCAAGGAAACAACATGCGTGCGTCTGTATCATCAAAATACATTGAATAGTGTACAATGTGTGCGTGCATAAATATATTTATGATGTTGTCCACTACTGTGCTGTGTTTTTTTGTATAGGTACATTGTAAGTTGGTATATCGGTCCCTGCATGCAGCGTCATCGAGGTATATTTCCACTAGTGGGAGTATGTAAGTAACCCTTCCATAACCCGTCATGCTCAATCCGACTTGCAATTTCGAGACGTCGAGT
The DNA here is from genome assembly GCF_036245765.1 of Copidosoma floridanum. NCBI lineage: Eukaryota > Metazoa > Arthropoda > Insecta > Hymenoptera > Encyrtidae > Copidosoma > Copidosoma floridanum. The sequence continues at coordinate 7,018,825 of NW_028321891.1, forward strand.
ATTCGTGGATTCTTCGCGACTCCCTGATGTGGACGACAATCAAACGAATGAAAAAAAAAACATCAAAACAACCACGTAGGAGCCGAAAAAGAATCCACGAAAAACCCGCCCCTCGAGCGCCAAGATTTACCTGTCCGGTTCTCTTCCCGGTTAGCTCCATCGGTTCCACCACCTCGTCGCCATCACCGTTAGTACCCCGGTCCCTCGCCGACTCGCCAACATCAAAGTCCCCCCCGTCTACGTCGAGCGACGCGCTATCCGCGTCGAAAACCACGGCCAGGTTGCTCCGCGGGGCCAACCTCTCGTCCGACAGCCACCTCCGCAACCGCGACGACTTCTCGGCCCCGCCCACCGAGTGCTCCGCCAGCAAGTCCAGCTCGCTCCGGCTCAGCGACTGGCCCGTCCCGCTCGTGCGACCCCATTCCCGCCGCTCCATCGACAACCGCGAGTTGTCCCTGTTCTGCGCGTCCGGCGACTCCTCCTCCACCAGGGACCGGGAGCAGTAGCTCCTCGGCGTGAAGCGCACCCTGGCCTCCCTCAAGGAATTCCGCGAGTTTTGGTTCGCGACCTGGACGGACACGTGGCCGTCGTCTTCATCGTCGTTCGCGGGGCAAGCCATCGGCTTGGTCATCTCGACGTCCTCGTAAATGACGTAGTCCACGGCCGAGTGGTCCCCAATGGAGGTAGCTAGGGTACAGTCGACGCTAGCGCCCCCTACCGAGGACGACTCCTCGTCGGTGGTGGAGTCGCGGATCGCGGCGGTCGGCGAGAAGACAAAGAAGGACCCGGTGCTCGGGGCGTTTGGTGTTTTGGTGCGGTGGTGGTGGTGGGTCGGTGCGGGTGAATGCGTGTGGTGGTTGTGCGTGTCAGTGATAAGCGGATTGTCAGTGCAGATGGCGCTAAAGCGTCCGGCGATGCTACTCGGACAAGCGGGGAGGTCGGAGCGGTGGTGGTGGTGGCGTTGGTGCTCGGCCAACCTCAGGGAGTTCAGCCCGTCGACGAGCAGGCTCTTGAGCCTCGAGCCCGCTCGGCTTACCTTCTTGCTGCCCTCGCTCCTCTCGTCAAACTCGTTGTCGTTGTTGTTGTTGTTGTTGTGGTTGTGGTTAATCATGGCCAGGGAGACTGCTCGGGGGCTTTTGGTAAACGGCGACGACAACGACGACTGGATGGACGACGTGGACAACGACAGGGACGACTGGATCGAGGCCACCTCGTTGTTGTTGTCGCTCCGTTTGGTCGCGCTAGCGGACTTGTTGGACCTCGAGGAGGGATTGGGGTCGGTGCGCTTCGACTCGAGGGTGCTGGAGCGCGAAGGTGGTGGATACACGGGGTGGGACTTTGTGACGGGGACAAAGTCCGGTGGACAGTCGACGGCGACCTCGCGGTAGTTCTTGTTGCTGGCGACGACGAGGAAGGAGGCAAAGTCGACCTGATCGTAATCGGCGGACACGTCGCTCCGTAGGGTCGAGTAGCCGCTCGAGTAGTGCTGCTGCCGCTTTTTCCTGCCCCTCGTCACCGGTGAGGCGCCCAGTCCTAAAAGCTCATCCGTCGAGCCGATCCTCAACAGCTCCTCCGCCTCGGGGCTCGACACTTTGTTGCGCTGCTGCTTCTTCTTCTTCTGGCCGCTCGACGTGGACTTTTTATCGTCCAGCTTGTCGTGGTGGACCTTGCCGTTGTCGATGAGCAGGGCGAGGTCGTTCACTTGCTCGAGGGGCCTCAGCACGAGGTGGGCCTTGGAGTCGGAAAAATCGGCCAGGCCGTAGGCCGGGTTGTCAAAGGACATGCTACTGCTGGCCCCGCTACTGCCTTTGCCAAACACGACGATCTGCGGGAGCTTTGAGTTCCTCGACATGGTCGACTCCTTGCTGAGCTCGCTGCTGCGCAACACGAGGCTACTGTCGAGGGGCACGGTGCTATCCGACCTGCCCGACGAGCTCCTCGGGCTAGCCGAGTCGTCGCTGCAGGTCTTGAGCATCGTCGGGTAGTCCTCCTTCGCGAAGGGGTAATCCTCGTCGGCCTCGATGCCCGCTGGCTCCCTGTGCACCTCGACCTTTCTACTTTCCAGCTGATCAAGGTCCTCCTCTAGCTCCTCCTCCTCCTCGTCGTCGTCGTCGTCCGAGGTTCGGTAGGCTTTGACGATGCTCGACTTACGATCGGTAGGAGCCTCGATCGGGGCGTCGTCGCCGATCACGTCGACCTCGATCACGTCGACGTCGAGATCGTCGATGAGCAGTCTCTCGGTCGACTCGGAGTCGATGCTCAGCTGGATCTCGCGGGGCTTACCCGGGGGCGAGTTGTCCTCGTTGGCGAACAAGAGCGGGTGATCAAGGGGCAATGGGGTCTCGCTAGCGCTACCGAGGGTTGCACGGGCATTGGTGGGCGCAGGTGTGACTGGCGGTGCAGCGGAGTTTGGGGTGCGGGGCGATTGGGGCTCGGCCCTCTGGGGGAGGACCGGGGGCGATACGGGGCGGGGGCGCTTGGGTAGTTGTTTTTGTTGTTGTTTTGGCGTTACCTTTTGGTTGGGGTAGGCCTGCTGGAGCAGGGTGTCGGGCACGTCGACGGGCAGCTCCCGATGGTGGGAGCTCGGGGCCCACATCTCATCGGGGCCCGTGGACTCCTTGCCACCCTCCTGTTGCTGCTGCTGCTGCTGGTGCGAATGCTGAGGTACGCCGGGCACGCTCGTGACGCTCCGACTGCGCGACCTGCAATGCAAATGGAAAAAAAAAAACACGAGTTAGACCACTGTTTAATTTTTTTATCTTTTTATTCATTCTTTAGCACTACTTTGTTAAACTACATGCTATATATATATATCTAGGAATTTGCATAAATGTCGGACTATTGTATGGTTTTTCGAGCAGTGTATAATATACTTGCATGTTTGTATGGGTAACATGAGATCTAATAAAAAAAACCTCTAAATGTACATTATAAATGTTTATTGGGTATATCACTGTATATACATATAAAAATCTAAAGTCCAATCGTTACTCTGTTGTAGCTTAAAAAGACACGGTGTTATGCACTGGTACATGTTGTACCAATCTTACTTTTTTCAAGATCCTGATGTGCTACATTGTTTTTTTACAAAAAGTGGGTGGCAGCTGGTGCGGAATGATGATAGTGGCTTAAAATAATGATTGTACGTCTAGATAACTTTCATGAAATCAACGCTACTACGTGTAAAAGTAAACGTATATGTACAAGAGATAAAAATATGACAAGCGAGGTACCTTAACTTCACTTGATGTACATGGTCGTGTTTGTATCAGAAAAATCTCGCTAATAATAATAACTGTTGAATTTCTCGAGCAGCAAATCGTAAATCTGTATTGGAGCCATTTTAACCATAAGTGTACACACATCGATGTGCAAAATTCGGCAACAACCGATCGCCAAAACACCATTGTTATGGACCAAGTAAATCCCTGCGCTAAATAATGTATACAATGATCGCAAGCTCGCCAATCAATCGGATGGCGATTATTTGCACGATACCCAAAACACATAATACACGTGGGTGGGAAAAAGCGACTCTCCAAACAGACAAACGTACTTTGTGCAGGAAAAGGAAGAACAAAAGAAAGAAAGGAGGAAAAAATTAGACACCGGAGCAGCGCGCAGCCGTGGAATCGAGAGGAAATTTTACGAAATCCACTCCCATTGTTACCGAGCACTTGTACAAGCAGCGTTGCGCACGCGACGCATACTCCAAATTCGCTTGGCTTGGCGACCTTATTACGTACACTGCCTCCTCGTTGTTGCGTACACAGTGCAATGTATATATACGTACGTACTTTTGCTTCCTCGCCCTTTTTTTCCCCGCGGTATTGCGCAACAGCGTGATTCACGTCCCCAAAGAAACGGCCATAATATGGTGAAAGGTGGCGGCTCGTTTGCGCGCCATTTTTCTCAAACTCCACGCGTTACCTCGGACAATCGGACAGACTGAGAAGCAAAAATCTACATACGCATGCCAACAGCAACGTGGGCGCGGTACTTGCGAGAAACGCGTAAACACACTTATCTCATACTTAATAGGTTCAGAAAAATTTACTGTGCAAGGGAGTAGGTATATACCAACTGCACGAACGCGTTTCGGTCGACCTCCCCCGAAAGTTTGTCACCGTGCAATATAAGCCTGCTGATTCACGCCAACTTTCTCTAATGTACCTACTTGCACCAAACTGCATAGGGTGTGGAACGGAATCTTTTGTCGGTGCGTAAGTACAGGTCAAAGAGAGAGAGGGAAGGAGGGGTGACGCACAATTCCGGACTTCACTTCTTTCGGGGCCTGTGCGATTTTCGTACCTGCTGACTTTATTGCTATCACGACTACTCGTGTGTTACGCGACAGATTTTTCCCGTCCCGTTCTCCACATAATACACGCATGCATCTCTTGTCTCTCTCTTTGGCTTGGTCAAAGCAAAGTTTTCAGGACCTTTCACGGGATAAGTATCGTTTGGATTGTTTATCGCGAGATTCAAACAATGGGCCCGCTGCACCGCACATATATACGATGCGGAAGGTATTAGTCCGATATGACATTTCTTTTGTGCATGTACCAATACGTGTGTATATGATAACGATAGTGGGGAGGACGAGGAAAGCTTCAAGTTTCGCGTTCGAGGATTGGATCGGTATTTGCGGTGGGGGTGAATATCAGTCATTCGTTCGTGCGAATCGATGCGTTGCCAACTGCGGTACACCTGACAATTACAAGGCCAGTCGCGTACACCGGAAACTTCGCAATGGCGTGTATTTACGTGAAAATCGCCGACTCGAGCTCACCACCGATCAATCATATTTAAAGATAGAGGGATTCACCCAAAAAACCCATTTTACAACACGTATTATTAAAATGTTTGCGATAGCAACAAAAAAAAAGAAAAAAAAAAAAAAAAAAAAAAACAGGGGGCAGGAAACGAGAATCGCGTTGATATTCATTCTATTTACCGTACGTGCGCGTATGTACGCACGGGTGAGCACAAAACAGCGAATGGAGAAAAAAAGCCACGAGCACACACGCCTAATTACACCGATCGGGCGAGCGTGAATTAAACATTATCCGCATTGAGAGACAAGAAACAAGAAAAGAAAAAAAAAAAAAAAAAAATGTCACTCTTCCGCGCTACCTGTATAAACTTGACCCGCGCCCGCAAATAGCGAGCCATTGTTCAATCTCGTCGATCCGATACACCGCATCGTAGGTACCAGCAGTTAACGAGAGATATGCTGTATGGGTGATTTTCGTTCTCTGTGTTGGCTCGCATGCTCGGAAAGAAAGGCGATTAGGAGAGAAACAGCGAGTCAAAGGTTTTTCAAACCGGCGTTGCAGTGCGCAGCAAAAATCGGTACGAGGAAAATCAGGCCAGTCTGCCCAAGCAGCTTTCACCCCCTTTCTATTACACGCTCGACGTATGTGTACAAACCTCCTCTCTCTCTCTCCCCCGGAAGTGTATCTGTACACTCACGTGTGTGTAATATGAGTACAGTCGTGCAGAATTCGTTTATCTAGCCTCTGTGCACAATATGTATAGCAATGCGCGTGTATACGGTACGCGAGAGGAGAAGGACCGGCATTGCGGAGCAGAGATCGCTCACGTGCGGTATAATATGGGGTACAAATGTGTCACCGCGATGAAAGGAGAAAGACAATGGGAGAGTTTGCCATCAGCTAGCGGGGCTGAACAAAGCCCCCAGCGCGGAGCACACACACACACACACACACACACATACATATAGTCAAGTACCTACGTATAAATGTACTTACGCTTGTACGTGAAATAATAGTGGCACACACGTTGCGCGGGAGGAAGGGAAAAACACAAAAATATACCTGCATCGGTATATAGCAGTGGTATAGGACGTGCCACAGCTGCCTGCGTGTATCGCATTTATGTATAAAAATATGTATACGTGAGAGAGAGAAAGAGCCTATATATGTTTCGGGTCCTCAGAGAGCTGAACGTGAAAAAAAGTTAGGGCGTTTTTTTTTCTATCACGCATGCTTGTCCGAAACGTATTTTTGAAATTGCTCGAGTAACTTGGAGGGTGGTTTTTGACAATTTTTCATAGAATGATGATATAGAAAAAGAAAAACTATAATGTTTGCAGTCCCTCGATACCGCAGTAAATTGAAGTAGGCAATGAGACTCAGCGAGTCTGAAGAAAAGTACCTGCACATCATCCCACGAAGCATTGTACGCATGACATTAAAATCGGGGGGGTGAAAAATCGGTACGACACGTGTACAGAGCTCTACCTACCGCGATTTTCGGTGATGTATTGTTTTACGTTGCAGGGTACATGCTGGTAGTTTGTGCTTTTCATACACACAAAAGTAATCGGCGCTCATCGTTTTCTCCTTTCAGACCGGTCTACCCCCTTGTTCTCTCTTTTTTTTTTTTTTTTTTTTTTTTTGTCAACCTCTCCTCCCCTGCTTACGTACTGGTTTTTTTTCCCTCCACCGCGTCCCTCCTTTCTTTTCTTGCTCTTTATTTTTTCGACCGAGGCTCTCCCGCTCGTCGGGGCGAAATTTCCTGGCGGAACTCGTTTTCTCCCATAAGAACCCACATATCCGAGCGCGCTAATACGTCCACATCAAATTCTCACCGTCTCGCTCGTTTTTTCTGCCCTTCTCGGCTTTTTTACTTCACTTCCTCTCTGCGAACGAGCAAATTATCGCGAGGAGACTCATATCGCGTCTCTCGTTTGCGTATCGCGAGGATATAACGAGTTTTCATACGTTACCGGCACACGCGAGCAAATTGGATAATTTATTCGAACTCCCCTTCCCCCCCTTTTTTTTTATAGTATTTGTTCATCTACTTTTTCGTCGACACTCGTTGGTACTTTTACGGCAAATTGATTTGTTCGTCGTTCGATACCCGCGCAAAAATTGTGGCGGTCGTGTAAGTTGCCGATCGTTGGCACGGTTTTATTGCCGAGATCGGTTGGAAGAGATACCGGGTACGGGGAGATGATAATCGGCATGAAAATCCAATAGCGTCGCGAGCATCGCTGCTCGGCTCTAAAGATAGCGACGCGCAACTCGACTCTCTTGAACAGTCGAGAACGCGATGCTAAACGATGAACTTCGACGATTTTTTTCTTTTGTTTTTTTTTTTTTATACCTTATACCGATCAAGGAAGTATAAAAAAGCTATGTCTTGTTAATTTTGTTTCAGATTTAAAATAAAAAATTGTTTTTTGCTCTGGGGAGTATTTGTGCCTTTTTCTCCTCTGTCCAAAGTACGCTTTTGAGTTACACAAGTTGGAGACGGTATTTTTTCATCGAGGGGTGCACGCAGCCCTTGTTTTCGTGCATTCAAATGGCTGAGAGCGAGAAAGAGCTACTTTGGACCTTTTATGAAAAGGAACTAGTTCAGTCTCTTGGCAGGAGACGCAGCGTCACTGCTATACTGTTCTATCAAAGATAAGAAAAAATAATTTAGTTGAAAAAATAAAGCAATATTGTTCACTTAAAAAGTGCTCTTTCCAGACACTTGTCCGCCAAGTTTGAGAAAAACCGCAAACTAGTTTTCCCATACCAATTTTGAGATATCACCTAATTTTCTCCCTATACACAATTCGAGAAAAATCTCTGCAAAACACGTACAGCTTGTGCCATTAATTTACGAGAAAGCCATCTCGTATGTATTACATTTATGCATAGCACCCCGATCGAGTCGTTATTAAAACGCATCAAGGCTCGCCGCGCCTATATATACATGCCCATACGCGCGAGGATTGAGAGGTTGCGTTTCACGCGGCTCCAGATTTATTGTTCCTTTTGACGTGTACCTGCTACAGTAATTGCCTCGCGAGCCTCGAAGACGATGTCCCATTAAACCCACCGTATTATACACGCCAGCGAACTTCCGACTTCGCGGAAGGAGATAATTAAATGATCGTGCACGCATCGGCTGGATGATTAAATTTTCGCGTCCTCCCTCCCCTTTTTTTTTCGCGTGACGGACCATCTCGAAACATTTGAATGATAATCGAAACAAACCTGTTTTTCCTCGAAGAGTCTTTTTCTGTGTTATTTTTTAAAAAAGGTTTTCATGTAATCGTTTCGAAAAGTCGATTCTTCCGATGGAGGCCACTTGCGCGATTATGTTGTTAAGCACACGAGCGTGCATTGTTTGCAACGCACTTGAGCAGAAAGAAAGAAAAAAATAAAAAAAAAAATTAAAATAAACGATCCCTCGAAGATGATTAAAGCATCGTTATCTGCCCCAGCACACCAAAGCAAGACTAGAATTTCAATTTGCGCGGGTACTTATACTTTTGAACGGCACGCAGAAAGAGGTACATCTATAAATCTAAACGAGTGGAAAAAAAAAAAAAAAAAAAAATCACGTGAAAGACCTCCCTGGTGCATTATCAATGAATAAATACGTTATTTTCTATTTTCCAATTCAATTGAATATGCATGGATTTTAAGGCGCAGTATAACTACCTCGGTTACGGTGTACATCAGCAGCAGCTACCAACTACAACGACATGTGCTTAAATCGCGAGTGAAATTTACAGTACAGCCGAGGGTAGGTATACCTTATACATGTATATAAACACACAGATCAACAAGATGTTCCTACACAGTCCTGCTACGGCAATCGTTATCCAACTCGACTGTAAATTAATTATCTAGGCTACTGGGAGCCAGAGCGTACAATGTACAGGACAGAGAGCTAGCTTATACGACTGGGCTTATCTCTATGCATAAACATACATATAGTGGACTAGTAGGTACTGATGAACTGGCTCGCTGATCCGGATTACTTTTCCAACGTAGGTAGGTATACCTACTGTACTAATATACCAACTGCTCTGACTCTCTGTGTAACACATGTAAGTACGTGTGCATATATATATATGTATGTGGGAGTGTGTGCATTTTTATATACAGTGTGTCAAAGGCATTTAGGTATGGGAAAAACGAGTCACTTCTCCTTCCTTTATTAGATCAGCACATCGGGCAATATTTAAACATGTATCCAAAATATTTTTTACTTATATGACGAAAAATATATTTAGGCTATATTTGGGTTTTTTGGTATAATTTCACCGTAATTGCGACTCGCGGGAAAACATTATAGTCTTGACCGACACCTTCGTACACGACTTATACATACATTGTAATTTAGCCATGACATGTATACATATACATTTGATATACTGTACTAAACTTTGAATCCTTTACAAATTCATTGACTGATACTTTAATAGATTGATTTTTAATGAAGTACAATTAAACTAATACTTCTTTAACTTAATCACCTGCACTTTAAGAATAAATTAATAAACCAAATATGAAATTTTTAAATTTTTTTATTCTTTTTTTTTAACAATCGAATTCATACATCAAAAATATTATTAAAAGTCGTGTCAAGAGCTATAATGAATGTAATTCCAGACAATTCGTGCTTGAAAGCTATTCGTAAGATATTAAATCAAAATACATCATACGTATATTTATAGTGTACTGTACGAATAAGATTTACAAACAACGATAAATAACAGTCGAATCTAGAGAGGTGTAACCCTGTAAGTGTTGGCGATTGGACGTACGCACGGGGCTTACCTGGAATTCGGAGAAACGGATCTACGGGAGCATCTGGACAACGAAATCCGATCAAAGGGCCAGAACAAAGACATGGCTAAGGTGTTCTTCTGTAGTGATCAAAAACTCGGTCTACTCTATTACTGGAGTGTCGAGGTCGTCCTATACAGTGAAAGCGGACCCAATGCCCACGATGATTATATATTATATTGCGTATGGAGCAAGTAACGCGTACAACTAACTCGCACGGAACACCCACGAGAACTAATTTACTTTAGTCGCGCGTTATAACCTTTACAATAAATGTATTGGCCCACGCGCGGTTATAGTCAGCACTACTCACGAAATTTCACCCAATTGTAACACAAGAGATAAGATGAGTTTCGAAAGGTGATTTTTCGTGCTCCATTGCTCGTCGGTGCTTGTCGCAACGGCAAAGATAATGCAGTTAACTTAATAGGGGGCTTATCTCATACAAACGAGAACTGTACGTATTATAATATATATAAAAACAATTACTGGCCGTTTATAATGTGTTTAAAGTTTTTTTCAGTGGCATACCAATACATTTTGACTATAAAAGCAACGACAAGAAATTAAAATTGTGACTCGCCGAGCCGATAATTAGTTTTAGTGACTTTCTTCAAAGTTATCATCCGATTGTATAATTTCTCGACAACACAATAGTTGTCATTGATATTGTGGAATTTCAGTAAAAAAAAGTCTACACAGACATAAAAATATAGAGTAACTACTCATCTTGTGAGGACTTTTTTTTTTTTTTAATATCATGTACAGCCGTGAAAATTGGGGAGAAAGCTCAGTGTGAGTGTATTTTCCATTATGCTGCATCGTGGGGTAGGCATGACTGTGTTCACTGCCTTAGAGCTATCACGAGTTTAAAAAAAAAAAAAAAAAAAAAAAAACTCTTTGCCTTTCGATGAAATCAGGGACGCGGGGCGATGGTACAATACACTCGGGCTTTAATGGAATGCATTAAGAATGTTGTGAGAGAAACAGAGACAGGTTAGTTCAGACTAAATTTGATTTTCGGTGATTACGTGGTCGTTTTTAAAGGAATGAATTATTGCTGGCACCTTGAAAACTCACCTCACTTTAGCTTCGATCAAACACGTTTGAAAATAATAAATAAATGTGAATTTTTAGTTTAATTTACAGTTTTCTTAAAAAATGAAGTGGAGCGTTATTTTCAAATTTTGAAGCTCAAGTTTAACGTTGCAGGATAACAGATATACGGGCTATATGGAAAATAAATGAAAAGATAAACAAGAACGAATCAATCATAAAATGCATCGAGAATTCACATATAACTTAAATGAGATTTGACGCCGAGGTAGTTAAACTCGGAACATTTAATCATAATTATCTAGATCAAACTGTATGCCACTGATGTGCCCATAATTTACATACATTCAGAAGTAGCAAAAGTTACTTAATCATAAAAGTTTTTTTTTTTTTTTTTTTTTTTTTTTTTTTTTTTAATAGGAATAGAGATGATATTATTACATTAATAGGTGGTATCGATCGAAGGCTCATCTTTTCTATAGTAATGGGATTACGTTTTAGCCTTCACTTTGCACGGCTAATCGAATTTATTCTAAATAATTCATGTCACGCTCTTAATTTAAATTTCAAACTTCAGACCCCAAGGTTTGGCATTCCTGAATCTCATTATAGTTACTTTTGGCATCGAGGATACAAAATAATACAATTACTGTCCCGAAAAAGCAGTCAAAGAAGTAATAAAAATTCACAAGTCACGAAAATATTCGACTTGATGTACCTGGTTTAAATAAATTATCGGTAAATGTATCTCTTTGGCGTTGTTTAATCAATAGCCCGCAGTCACTGCCAAAAAACTTTCCCACAAAAAGACATTCAAGAATGCAACACCATAAATTCCGATCAAAGGTGTATAATTAATTGTTTTGCGCGATAGCATCAAAAGGCATTTATGTATGCAATTTTTAAACTTCACTTTCGGGTGCGCTTTACGTAACGCGAGATACAGTAAAACATGTATCGGCAAAAACCAGCATTCATATATACATGCAGAGATGAAATTTTCAAGATTCCTTTCTCTCTCCCAATGTGTATATGTACACTTACAAAATCGCAATGATAAAACTAGTTTGCCACTACTCACACACACACACACGTGTGCACACGGATGGTGCGTGTGTAGCAACAACGCGAAAGTCAAAGGAATTTCTCTACGATCGCACGTATCTATACCAGCAGATTTCACGTAATGGAATACCTATCGTTGTACGATTTTATGATTTTATTGTCTCCCACTCTCTCTTCGACTCAGCAGTGTTGGGAGTTTTTTTTTTTACAACCATCGGCGTTGTTTCAAAATCCGCGAAATGGAGGTTGTTCGCAAATGGATAACCCGTGTTTCCATCAATAATAAATATACGTAGGTGCTTTTTTTTCATCCCTGATCTTCGATAAAGATACAGGGAGGAGGTGGAGAGGAGAACAACTCGTCTTTTCCCTTGGGTGTGTATGAGGGTGAGCATGGTGTTTTTGCAATACGCTATGGATTGCTCTAGCAAAGTGACGAGAATCTTGAGTGTTTTCCGAGGAAACAGACGAACCTAATGGCATTTTGGCGCCTCAGCACCCGAACCCTCGGCGTTGACTTGCCGATCCTCGGCAATTTCTCGAGGAACTCGCTGCACGTGCGTGGTGTCAAAAATCAAGAATTTTCATGTAAATGCATAACATAATACCTTAAATTTAAAATTAACCCCACTACACCTACGTAAAAAAAAAACAAAAAAAAAAAAAAAGAAAAAAATTTCGTATAAAATGTTTCTAACGAAAATACCAAACGGGTATTTACTTATAGGTGTAGGGTAGGTACAGCTCCTCGCTTCGGGTGTACAAGATCGGCTCGCATTTCCCTCGGCGCCGATAATACGCAATGAGTCAGACACTGTCAAGGAGCAAGTCTCCCCGCAGGCATACACCTATATGTAGGCAGTCATCAGAGCCGCAGCGATCGGTTCGCTCGCTTTTAGCACATATCATCAGTCTATACGTGTATGAGTATTATATTTATTAAGAATACACGTGTACGCGTTCCATCCGGTTTTTGAGCGGCTCAGTTGCTCGCAAGAGACAAAGACGGACAGGGACGGTATCACGATATGTGTAGAAAACGAGAGAGAGAGAGATATATATATATAGGTATGTGTATGCATGTAGGAAGCGCCTGGTGGTAAATATCCTGACTAGAATGCCCGATACGTGGGCGTCGTAGTTGTCGATGTACCTATATACTTACGTACAATGCACTGCGCACACGAATAAACGACTTGGGTAGCAGGATTCCCTCGCGGTGACTCGGCTTCCTTGGCTGACTCTCTCAAACACACACACACGCACAAATATACAGGTATATACATAAGTGAAGTCACTGCGTGGCTGCACGAATGCATGCATGCTTTTTCTTTCGTTCTCTCGATCTCACCTGAGAACCGAGCGCTCGCTCATATACTTATATTTTCTTCGCACGGATAAACAGCGACCCGTACGGGTACATTGCGCTCATATTTGCCGCGGTAAGGTTGATGGGAGTTCTTTTCGTCCTCGCGCGAGACTTTTACCACTCAGTAAGTAGTTTATGGTATTAGGACTCGGTTCTGTTATTTTATACAAAATGGTTGTTAAAAAAATGTTTTTTTTATCGTTTTGCTTGCCGATTTATTGATAGACTTTACGAGATTGCTTATCGGTATCGATAATGTTGAATGAAACATGTTTTCTTTAACAACTTCAATGTGATGTATAATTTGAAAGAAAAAACTTTAACTACAAGTACGATAATTTCTTAGCAATAACCTATTGTAATGGTATAATGGTATGTAGTAATGTTGTAATGGTAATTAACTAAGAGGCTCGGCACGACAAATGTGAACGGTTAAAAATTTTTTACGCGTCACTATATAAACACCGTTAAGTACTTTGACATTGCATTAATACTTTGTTGGCCATTCAATGGACACTTTGAAACGTTTCGTTTAAAGTAATTACTCCAAAGTCGTATTTTCCGGTTGACGAAGTTCAAAGGACGCGGAGTCATCGACCGTAATAGCTACTTCATCTGATCCAAGGTGTGATTTCATTTAACAATTATTATATCATGTGGTGAGAATTTTGGTAATTACCGTCGTGCTCGGATATTTATTTTTTTACTATACAGACATGACAAGTTAAAAAAGGTAAAGGCCTCCGAAAAAGTATTGTTCAAAAGTCACTCCCACGCGTAGTAATGAACTCAAGAGCCAAATCATCACTTTTCCATTTCTTGTACCTTCTTTTACGGAAATAGTGAGAAACAAAGGCTGAGGTGAAATTAAAAAATTAACCTACAATCAAAGTTTTTTTTTCTTTTTGTTTTTAAAAACTACATTAATTGAAAGTTAAGACGTTACGAGTCAAAGTTCACAATTGAGTGTTCTCGAAGCTTTTTAAATATTTACACCATTGTACGAGTGCGTGAATTCTTTACTGAGTCACCATTCAAAGGAATGTTTATTGTATAGGTGGGTAGAGGTGTATACGAGTATGAATCGCGACCAGTGACATAGAAACAAATCAATAACTTTTTTCATTTATCAGTTTATTGAAAGAAACGTATTTATAAACGGATATACCTATATTCTTTGAGTAAGACTTGACTTTGAGCTTTTTTAATGGTTTTTTTTATAAAAAATGTATTCGAGCGTAAAACCACGTCATACGTTACTTCTTTGCAACAATAGTTTTGCATTTATTCAAGGAAAACGTGTTTTATTCCGGTGGATGAGTTGTACCGATTGACGCGTAATATACAAACACGCGGCGATAACAATCCGATTGTTCATCGGAGCTTTTCGACCGATAGGAAAAATGCATCTACCGATCCTTTTCTTGAGTAATACAAGATTTATATACGTATTCAAACTACAGATAAGTGATATTAAGAAAATCTAACAAATACAATTAAAAAAACAAGAAATTACACTACGGATAGAAAAACGTACTTAGAAAAAAAAGGTAAGCCTCGATTCGTCCAACAATTTACCGATTCGTCACGGCGATGAGTATATCCTTCGATGACAAGCTCTTTAGATTTTTCCTCCGGTACGAGTTAAATAAGGGAAAAAAAAAGCAGCCTCTTTCATAGTTAAAGCGGAGAGAGAAAGGGAACACAATGGCCAATTAAAAAAAAAACAACTTGACAAAAAAGGGCAAAAATCTGTAAAGCACCCGCTCTACGTACAGAACGAGCTCCTTACGTTCCTCAGAATTGGAAATTACGCAATTAAATCGACCGTATGTACCAAGGTATACATCCACGCGCATAAACTCACGCTTCAAAGGAGCATCCGCGGCGGAGTCGCAACAAAGCCTCTTTTGCACACAAACACACTCGCGTCCACTTATTATACCTACGACCATACGTGCGCGTACATTACGTAGATACAAGGCATGCGAATAAACTATACTCGCGTGTACAAGAGCGGTGTGTGTGTGTGTGCACGGAGTGCGATTTTTTTTTCTCCGTCTGCGCGAACGTGCAGATTACAATGCGGTCGTCCTTAACCCCTGCGCGCCGAGTAAACCCCGTCGTTCCAATATAGATCCTTTCCTCCCATCGTTCGTTCACTCGTTCCTCTCTCTCTCCCTTTTCCCTCGTCTTCTCCGACGGCAATAATTTATGGCGAGCTAACGCTGCGAGGAGCACTTTATCGCCAACCGTCATGGCCATTTTCTCGAGGCATTATATATATATATATATATCGGTGGGTATACAATGCATTTGTGCGTGATTTTTGGTTTTTGCGTTTTGTCAAGAGGAAAAAAAAAAATTTGTAGGCTGTTGACAAGCTACGGATATCTATATTTTTGTCAAGGTTATTTTTATTTTTTCTGTAACGATGCTGCAACGAGGCGATTAATCATCGCGTTGAATGACACACGCATACACACATGGTTCGTAGAAAACGCGTAAGTATAGCCCCATGAATCACGCACCGACAGTTTTTTACGAAAACTACGATTTCCTTTTTTTTTTTTTTTTTTTTTTTTTTTTAAATAATCAGTCAGACACGGATATGTATACGGGGGATTCCCCTTTTTATAAACTGCGCATGCGCTGCAGTGTGAAAATTGTCCTTACAGTATTAATTGCGCATATACGAATAAGTATAAAAATAACATATCCTACCAGTGAAGCGTCTTTAGGATCCTCATGGCGTGCGGCGGTTTATCCTCATCGACTCCCCGTTAATAATATATGTATACGGGAGCACAGATCGTGTGCAGCAAACACAGAAAAAAAATGGGAGCACCAGTCAGCCTCTTGAAGCAGCGCAGGAGAGCCACCACCCCCGACAACCCGCACGACAGCAACAACTTACAAACAATAACAACAACCAGCACCACCAGCACCACCACCACAACAACCGGTCATTTGCAGCAGGTATATACGAATGATGTCGGCACACTTTCCCCCAAGAAGAAATGAATTCTCCAGCACCGCAACTCTTCCTCTTCGTTTTCCCCGTACTATCCTTCGATCCCGATAACGATCTTCAGCTCCATGGCGCGACCTTAGCGCGGCACTCACTCACACACCACACCACGTAAAAACTCCCAAGTCAGCTACACCATGCACGCGCGTACGCGCGTAATATATACGCTATAGTATCATCCTTTTCTTGTCACTAAAAAAAATCACCCGCACTGCCGATTTTCAACGTATCACTCCTCGTGCACCGCTCGGATGTGGTATTCGGTAGAATCGCCGAACGGGAGCTGCAGCGCGTCTCTCTCCTGGGGGCCTCGTATATTGGGTTATATACCGGTTTCCAGAACGAGAGAGGAAGAGAGAGAAAAAAAGACCAGCAACAAGCTGCAGCGTCGACCGAGCGTTGGCAGACAGGTATTCCGGGCTCCGTTAACCGGCTTAATTGCACCCTCGCTTACACGCGCGTACATATATTTATATGTGTGTATAAAAGTGCACGAGTGTATCCTGTGTCTTCTTTTCCCGCAGCGCACGAGGAAAAATCGTTATTGGCAACGTATTGCCGATGCGTGTGACTCCTCCTCTTTTACCGATTTTTTTTTTTTTTTTTTAGTTTTACGATACACACACGCGATAGATCGGATGGCGTTTTTTTGCCCTGCGACGCGTAGCGCAGTAACTTTACCGAGCTTGCTCTGCGTTTGATGAATCTTATGTGTGTACAATTGTCGTACGAGCAAACGTGGAGGAGCGAGCGGCGAACGGCGTCGCTCGGCCAAGACTGAGTTTGTTGGCTTCGCTCGCTCGTTTTCTGTATGGTATACGGTCCAAGCCGCCAGCCGCCACCCGTCGCCCTGTTGGTTAAGCGTACATATATATATGTACGTATAGGTATACCTCGGGGGAAACCGGCGCTGCTGCAAATGCTTTTGCTGCACCTTACCCGCTCCCCCCTCCCCCCGAACCTATTCGTCGCTCTTCTCCCACCACACACACACACACAAACGCTGTGACACACGGACGTCTATCTCTCTCTGTTTCTCTTTTACCTGTGGGGATATAACATGTATGTGTCCACGTTCTTCTCTCTCTTTCTTTCTTTCTTTCTTTCTCCGTTGCTCGGTACGTATCCACTATCCATATAAAAGTTACAGGTATATACTTAATACAATGTTGGTTCGTTCGGTTTCTCCTCCTCTTGCTCGTTCTTCCGTTGGCCATCGTCCTCGACGTTGTCTTTCATTTCTGTTCCACCGTCCACCTGAAGTGAAAAATCGGCAATTTTCGTTCAAACCTCTGTTCGATCGAGGAACCGATCGGTAGAAAATCGGCGATCGGTAGTTGCGCTTGGATCGCCTTTCGTCCGCTAATTAGTTTGTGCGACGTTGACGCCACGGGTATTGCCGCTCGCAAAACAAAATCGGTAGAGGTAATAATCGGCAACCTTCGCCTGCCATCACCATTTCGTTTGAAGTATACGCGCAATCCTCGCTCTCGTAGCGCCTAGTAAGTATTTTTACGGTGGAACTTTCGATTTTCAAAAGCTAAATTTAGATTCGAAAAAAAAGGAGAGGTAAAAAGATAGCCTTTTGCACGCACTTTCTCCATAAGCAAAGAGCAAATCGGCCTCCCGATCTCCCGAAGAGCTCGAAAAATTCCATCGAGCGTCTCCGCATGGGTTCGGCGCGAGAAAAAAGAGCAAAGCAAAGGAGGAGGAGGAGGAGGCAAACCCGTTTTTCAGTCCAACAGGACGCTACACGCTCCGTATAAAACTCCACGTTGTGTGTATGTGCGCGTATTGCGCTTATCTGATGGCGTTCGTTATCTTCGGATGGAGATTTCTTCATCGAATCGGTCTTTTGCTTTTAATCGGAGGATTTTCTTGATGTTTTTAATTTTTTTTTTTTGTTTTTTTTTGTTTTTTTGTCACTACTGCAAACACACCATGAGTTTCAACCGTTTTAATATGGCCCGATACTATTCCATATCTTCACCGGGTAAAGATAGATGCGTCGCTACACGCTATCTTTTCATTGATCACAACAAAACCAATCGTTATCTCTGACGGATGGAGCGATGTCGTAATCTTACAGCTGTTTCATCGCGGTGACATTCCATTCTCGTAAGTCTTATTTTTTTTATAGTCAAAGGGTGTAGCCAATATAAGGATATATTGTGTACAGGCTTATACGAGCCGAAACCGAGGCCGAAACGATTGAGATGATGCTGTTTGGTGCATCTTTGAGTCCACAGCTGTAGAGCCCCTTGTCGTGCAAACCCATTCAACATTTACCGAGATTGTCGATTCATTTCAATCTTTTCGAGAAAACCCACAAAACGAAGACAAACAATGGACGCCAATCTCGGAATAGTTTCCCCCTCTCGATTCCAAAAAGACGAGCCTCTTTCTCATCGGACTACCGTATACAATATGGTACTGTATACCTGTGCGGCAGGTCTCGTTTTTTTTTTTTTTTTTGTTTTCCTCGAGAAACCGGGCATTGTGCGATGTTTGGAACGCGAGTTTGGCTCATCAGTGGACCGAAAGAGGAGGAAGAGGGTGGGGTGTACTCGCGCGGGCTTTCGGTAATTTTTTTCCTGGGAGCCGTGCTCTCGTAACACACATTCGGGGCTGTAGGAATTTTTTTTTTTTTTTTTTTTTTGGAGGGAGCACTCTACTGTTCATCTTCAACCCCCTGAGTTTTTGTTAAATATTTCGTGAAACGAGAGGTAAGGGCTTTTTTCCAGAACTAAATGCTCTGTCGTACGGTACTCCAATTAACAAAATTGTGTAATCGACAAGTTTAAGGCCACATGCGTTCGAGGTTGGCAAAAGAGGAGTGGAAAAAAAAAAAAACAAATTTATTGGGTTATTGAATTTTCTTGTTTCACACGAGCGCGAGTCGTACGAAACGAACACGCAAACTTTCTCGAGGAAACATCACGCTCGACAACAATGGGCGATGTATATCCTTTCGCAAGATTTTCACGCACCATGTGTGTACGTACATCCATTTTTTTTTTTTTTTAACGAGACGCGCGTTATTGGCGTCGCATACTCGCGCTCTAATGATGAAATAATTAATGTTCTCGGGCGTATACGATAATTTCGGTTTATCGTTGTTTTCCCTCCCCGAGGGATTTTACACGGGTAATGAGGGGATATTACCATTTTATCCCAAAGTATCGGTGCACCCAATTTAATGAGCATCAGAGGGGAAAATTTCCTACATACATATATATAGGTCAGAACGTCCCCGATGAATGAACCCTTGTTCGGTGCCTTTGATCAAACGGCGAAAAAATTCCACCGCAACCTCGCAGTTGGTCACGTATAGGTATATATTATTGAATACAGGTGAAAAGCTCCTAAGTAGATAATTCGTGTACATATTGTACATTGGTATAATATATACACATCCACCAAAAAAGGGGCCGCATATATACCTTTAGAAAGCATCCCTCTGAAATCTTATCCTTACGCACAGCTGATGTATACCTAATTCGAGGCCCACACAGAGCTACATATACATATATACGTGCTCTTTCAAGGTTACTGTGGTGTGCGAGTGCAAAAGCCTCGACTTGTATAAATACAGAGGAGAAGCACGTTTCGGCCGTTGTCGTCCTCTCCTCGCATTATCCCTGTTATGTGCACTTTTTCCGCAGATCTGAGAGCCAGCATGACGAAATGTAACATATAAATACACAAAACACGTGGTGCAATATAAGCATTAGTCGTTCGCACGAGGGCCGAGCGATTTTCAAAGGAGGGGGAGACGTCGTAAATCAATTGTTTCGCCCGCAACGCCAGCACCGGTTCGCATACTGATAAAAATTAATCTTCCCCTACGCCAATTCCTCCGATGTTTTTCTCTCGGCTCTCGAAGACAATTGCACACCTAATATACAATATACTCGGGAGCTTAAGCCGAAACGTGCAAGAATGGCGGATTGCCGAACACTCGGTCCATTATTTCATCTGCTACGGGGGACAAACAACGAGGCAAGTATATACATATGTATTGAGAAGAAAAAAAAAATAAATTAGGAATAACGGGGAAAGGAGATAATTTGGGTATTAGCACGTTTCCACCGTACACCCACACGTATATTATATACTTATACACGGATGCTGCACAGATGTGCTTACGCGTATAATAACGAGGGAAAGATCGATCGTCGATATAGTATATACATATACCGTCACGTATATCTAAATCACGGAACATCGGGGCATTCGGGGCGCTCTGCGTCTCCCATTTGCATTCGTCAATATCCGATTCTCATCCTCCGGCTCGTTGGGTTGCCTACACCTGTTGTACTCATATATGCGCTGCACATGGACACGAAACAACGTCACGGATCGTACATGTGATGCGTTGTTTTTTTCCACTCACTAATAGTGCAGTATTATTCGTCTCGTAAGCTACAATAACACATCGAGCCCATCAACATCAGACGGGGTTGCTTTGTTTCTTTTCTTTCGTTCAGATGATTAATGAAAATTTCCCTCAAAGATGCGATAATGACCACTCGGATTTTTCTTAATCACCCGGTGTATAATGGCTTTGAGCGCATCACCTGCATTACGAAGAAAAATTCCAAAAGGCTAACGCGCACGGAGTATAGTAGTGGTAGTAGAGATCAGATGCAAGCTTTGGAAGATCGTACACCGTAGAATCTATAGGGAAGATGAAAAACATCCCGAGATCATCCGGTTAAATGGGCACGTATGGTCCCTCCCTGCATGACTTTCCGACGCAACGTTGCGTCTAGTCGAGCTACAATGCTCGCCCTCGAGGGTGCATATACGCGCACATAATCTATATATTATATACAAGAGGCGAAGAAGAAAACGCATCGATGCTCCTTTTCACTCCCTTTTACGATATAATATATGTCTTACAGGAGGTGAGAACTCGCCGTGCATCCAAGGGCTTCTCCTATGCATATAATATACACTGTAGGATCTCTCCCTCGTTTAAATGGGAGAGCGACTATATATATGTTTGTTATTTTAGATACAACACCCGGTGATGGTGCAGGTGGTGCGTCGACTTTTAATTTATACATATATAGGCACACACGTGGGAGGGAGGAATATAAGAAGAAGAGCAGAAGGTCAAATGTCACTGAGTCTTTTGTATACTATAGTCTTGTTTGCCCCTCTGTAGTCTCGGCCGTATGATTACGTGCGCGGTAATCCCTCGTGCGGGGCTTCACTCGGTTTATGTAT
The DNA here is from genome assembly GCF_036245765.1 of Copidosoma floridanum. Taxonomy (NCBI): domain Eukaryota; kingdom Metazoa; phylum Arthropoda; class Insecta; order Hymenoptera; family Encyrtidae; genus Copidosoma; species Copidosoma floridanum. The sequence continues at coordinate 7,040,183 of NW_028321891.1, forward strand.
ATAAAATGTTATCTACGTTTATGCATCGTGTAAGGGATGCCACGTGGATATCACATTCTTTTTGTGCACCTGATGTCATATTATATACAGATCGAGGAAAAAAAAAATCGGTGCAGGAGCAACGAGAAGATCAACCATAGGCGAGAATTGCTCTCGGAAACCCAGGGGCAACCGCACCGCCGATTGCGACCGGCAGTAGAGCGCGAAAATAAAAGATCCTGGAAAGCGCAAAGATAGAAAAAAAAAAAAAAAAAAGAATAATCTCCACTGCTCGTTCCACCCGCACTTCCGCGTGCCTCCAGGCGTCAATTACCCGAGTTAGCGCTACATAGCGCCAACATTGACCATTGGGTATATACATACACCTATATGTATATGCATATAACATTAGCTCTCGTGCTCGCGTGTATATATACAATCTCGTAATAATCGGATTTAAGTGAGTATTATTACGATTACGGGTGATGTGTATATATAGTATCCAGCGCAGTATATTTAGAGGCGCAGCGCGCCGTGACGATGAATTATTCGAGCGATTTTATTATTAACCGCTATCTTTCTCGGGCCTTGCACCTCCTCTCCTGCGCGCGCGTACAAGTACGAAATGTGCACTGCCTCCCAGTGTTTTCTTCCATACACTTTTCCACCCCAATCGCACGCGAGCTGTCATTTTCACGGTTTCGTGATTTCTATTTGCCCATTTTCACCAAATTCCACGACAGTGTAGATACGAGTTCAGTTACTGTGCAACACGACATTGTATTAAAAATTTCGCTAAAAATAAAAAAACAAGCATCATCCTTTACTTACTTTGCTGATGATTTACAAAAAAAAGTTCACGTCAAAGCCTAATGAGATTTCGTTTGGACGAACGAAGCGCTGTTACTCATCGCTTCCAATTATGAAAAAAAAGGCGTTTCCAGCGCCTGCGAGCTTAGCACACGCGCGTGGCTGATAATGTGCGCAACGGTACATCGAAGGTTCCGCGAAGCTCGACGAAGGGGAAAGGAAAAATTACCCGGCAATCAAAATCGCTCGCGCTCGCGTACACCTATAAACGGTATACAAGAAGGAAAAAGAATTTTTTTTTTTTTTTTTTCCCCTGTGTACCCACGCTTGCAGTGGACAAACGCGAAAGAAGAAATCACGAGCAAAGTACAATACCATACGCATGCATTCAGAGAAGAAAAAGAGCCTACGATATAATTATACTGTACGGCTCTGCAGGTCTACCGGAAAAATCTGACACCGCACAATGACGGGGGAGCCTCCCCGCACTGCGGCTCCTTTTCCCGTGGGAGCAAAACCAGACTCTCTCTCTCTCTCGAATTGTTGAATGGTAGGTAAGTATAATATACGCCTTTCTGTGACAAAACGTTACGTAAGTGCATAACTGGAGGAGTAGTTGGAAGCTCCCGACTCTTTGCTTCTATGACAAGAGTTCACCTAACGTGACGTATATACCTACCTACTCGATTTGTTATTTATAGAATTACGACGCGTTGGACTCTGTCTTGATTTTTGTCTCACTCCTCGCATTTCATAATACCACTGCAGTCAGGAACATCGGATATGATCGGCTCTCTTTTTCTACAATGCATACATATTATAAGCTTATATTTTTTCACTTTTCGCACCGCCACTTTGTCGTCGTACGCCTCATGTGTCGCATTGTTTTACTACGAGATGACTTGTTGCAGTACGGGCGTGACCAAAGTTTTCTGTTTGCATATGCGTTTTGTTAGAAAGTGTGAAAAAAAAAGAGAGTGTAAAAGTCTTTTGCTTCAACGAGGCGTTCGCCAGCTTTTTTTTTCTATTTGTTCTCCATTTTTTTCCGTGGGAAGACTCCGTTAGGTATTATTCTTTGTTTTCATTTTTCATTTTTCCAAGAATCTGTCTTTCTTTATACATCATCGGTACTGCATCGCGACGTGCCTGCCGTTGCACAACGAGACGCACATCGTTTACGTCCAACTATATACGTACTGGATCCTGTGAGTCGAAATCAATGAAAAATCCAATGAGAAGCCAATTTTTTTTTTTACGCGGCACATCCTGCAAATTTAAAATCCCGTAGCCCTGTGGATGTAATCGTTCACTCGAGCTCGATCATTTTACATGCGACGCACCTTTTACTCGCTCACTTTCACCTTGAAAAAAAAAAAAAAAAAAAAAAAAAATGTATGAAAGAGAGTATCCGCAGGAAAAAAGCATACCAAGTAGAAAGTACGATTCTGTTCTTTTAATTGGGATGGGGCTTTGAAAAATATAAAATAAATACTCGAGAAGCAATCTAACGCACTCGAGCAATATCAAAAAGCTTCGGATGACTATAGTTTGAAGCCCAGGTAATTTTATCGCCCGTTGAGCGCAGCGCCTACGATTGTCCATATATTTTGTGATTCATCAAAGCTAAAAAAAAAAAAAAAGCTTTTCGTTTCAACATTCGTTTTTATTGAGTAATGATGCTTTTTTCCGGGATAATGGCAAAAGGTGTGTCGCAGGTAAAAACTGAAGCTCTCTCTGGATTTTTTACAGATTTCGACGTATACGTGAATAAACTGATTCGCGCGACCAAAATTCTGATACAAGTGTTTAGTTACAGCAACGCTCCGCTGTACATACCCGTATCCATGTGTACTGCAAGAATGACACCTGTGGAGTACGTGATGAAGAGTCAAATATTACAGGAATCCGACACTGATGGTGCACAACAAAACATCAACTCTCTTTTTCTTCTTTCGATAAAATATTATATTGTACGTGCATGCACATTCGATCCTCACGCGTGTCACATGGTGTGGTTCGATTAACTCGTGCATCGATTGACCAATTTGATAAGAACATCGGGTGGTGTGTCGGTCATCCAAATGATTTGACTTATCGAATGTCGGGAACGCGTTTTCTCAAGTCATATAATATCGATGTATGTTTATAGTGGGAAGAAAACTATTTTTTCTTTTTTTTTTTTCATCGCCCCTCTACACAGTCCGAACACTCAACATATCGATATGTCCCTAGGATACATGACAAATTGGTATATTTTACAAGCTGACGCACCTTATCTCCACGTATTGTTTGTATTCACTTTTGATTAAAAGAAAAAAAAAAAAACTTACACATCCACCGCATAAAGAGTTTACGTATGGTTTCGCGATCGCGAAAAATTTCAAAACGCACGCACGATAATTCCAAACGCAACGTCAACGAAGAAGAAAAAAAAAAATAATAAATAAAAAACAAGTGACGCGTCAACCTGTCCTGCCAACACCTCAGCATTTCTCTAATTCCCTCCCTCACTTTCTTACAATGTATCACCTTTCGACCAGAAGAGAAAAAGAAAAACATCCGTCTCCCGTGACGCTGAAAGAGGAAGAAGAAAAAAAAAGCTGCGAGCATCGACACACGACTCGGTACAAATAATAAGCCTATATAGGTAAGTACACGCAGAGCTGTATATACAACGAGCCGTGATAAACCAACGAAACTTTGTACCTGCAAAACAAGCAGCGCCCGCCGATGTGTCCGAGATAACGCCAGCAGTGCTCGCACACGCTCGAGATGTACCCTTGCAGATCCTGAAGCGATGCCCACTGCCTTTGCGGAAAAGTTGACGACGATGGCATCTTCTTCTCGCGGACGCGCGCTCGCGGCCATTACACGCGCGAGGTAACAACTCGATGCGCCGGAATGCGACTACGTGTGATATCGTTTGCGTGTACATCACCACCCCCCCCCCGCCCACCTCCCTCGTCCGAACGCGACTCGTTCTTATCGCGTGAAAATTGTTTTCTCCCGCTATAATTGTATCATGTACATGTACCTACGTTATAAATGTACGTGCGCGTCGCACACCCGCGCCTTATATTACGCGTCGTATCTTTCGATGGCTCGTTCGCTTTTTTTACTCTACAATATATAAGTACAGCTGTGGTGTTATAACGTGTGTTTCCAAAGTTTTTGAATGAGATGTAGGTATATAACCCACGCGTTGTACGGTGTATATGGTAACGTAAACTGCGCAATGACGAGTTTTTGCTCTAGAAAAACGAGGTCGAAAATCAATGCAACGAGTGAGTAAGGCTTCAACTCCGTTTTATCCGGCACTGCACGCGCATAGGTGGTTCATACATATCCATAGGTTATATATTTATACGTGTATGAAATTACGAAACCTCGTTATCTTTACGTCACTACGTATACTCACCTGCGAGCATTGCATAAGTACATTCCTTTTTGATTAAATGCACCGCATGAGGGTTACACGTATAATGCACTTGTACTGTATACGTTCTAAAACTAATCGCGCAAAAAATACTGTTACATCCTGGAGTGCATGACTGTACGAAAATCAAAATCAAAGTACGCCCATGTACCTTTGTCGATTTTTATAACTGCGTGCTACACCTATACTGAGCGTAATATGCTACACCAATTTGTAATGAATTCAACGATTAACAAATCTACGGTTTCCCATACGTATATATGAGCTGATCAAACGTAGGAACAATAACAAATTGCACCCAAGCCCCCCTCCCTGTAGGGGTCGAATTGAAATACAATCCTCCTGCACGGAAAAGAAGTTGTTGATTCCGCAACGCCTGGGTTGACGCCCACGCACGTGGTGACGGTGTACTGCGACGATAGAGCCGCTCATCGTTCCCGATCGCGATGTCAATGGGCCCATCGGACGGAAACGCGTGGTATATTATATATATATATACAATACGTGTTACCTTTGTTGTGTACGTGCACGTTCTGTTTGCTCTACGCGGCAATTACGTGTTTGTTGTTGTGTATTCTGTTTTTTTTTTTTTTTTTCCCCTCCACGCGAGAGGGGGAGTTGTAATGTAGAACGAGTGCCGTTTTTTCCTGTGCGCGGTGAGTCACGCGTGCGATGTAATATGAAGAATTCGATCGATTTAACAAGTTTGCTGCAGATACACACGATGGGTATTGTAACGTGCTTGTATATCCTGTACTTTGGGTGCGTTGACTTGTCGCACCGACACGCCAAATGGCCAGGGTGATACTGCGCACCGGGAGTTACACACACACATAGTTTATTCATTTTAGAAGAAAAAAGTATCGAATAGTAGAGGTTTACCTTTTTCCTTTTTTTTTTTTTTTTTACTATAAGGACGTATTAATAAGAAAGAAAGACATTGCCGACAAATTGAGCGTTAAGTTCAATGTACCATTACATAAATATCACTTCTTTCTCTCGGGAGCACCAATTGTTTGTACTGCAGTATATTGCTATACGGATGTATAAATATGTATATGCTTACACTTACTTACAACATTTACCAGCGTGTGGTTAGGCGGTGTACCGTAAAGTACTCGTTTCAATGACTCACCTGTAACACAAAAAAAAACAATCGCCCAATTAAATGCGTAATTATAGTGGATTTTTTTTCGCGTAGTCTATTAAATTGTTGCATATCACGTTTTCCTTTTCGAACTGTGGCTTGTATCACGTATATCAATGATATACTCATTGAAAGTATTTCAAACAGACGAGATTGAGAAAAAATACGTACCCAAACACGCGCAATCCCGAAAGACTGCCCATTTCACCGGACTTTGTGATTCAAATGTCGAATCCGTGCCAAGAAGAAGAAGAAGAAGTCCATATAGGCAGCGGAAAACGGAAACGAGCGCATCCCCCACATACATACTCCCCACGTGTACCGAACCCAGCAATAATAAAACAGATAATCCGATAACTACGTAAGTTAAAAACATCAACCATAAGCGCAAGAAGCAGCCCGAGTTCCTTCCTTCCTCCCCTTTTTGGCGTATAACACGTAATAATACACGTATGTGTATACATGCATAGCTTCCCCTTTTCATTGCGTGCGGCTTACCATGTGTCAGGTGCACTGTATACGTTCTGTACCCTATTACGCGTTACATTGTTATATATATATATTTTATTTTTTCCGCCGCGCCTTTTCCTCCTATATATACTTCTCACGTGTGTGCACCTGTATAATATAATAGTGTACGTACAACACACGCGTATGAATTTCGTGCGAGATCACCAGCGCATCACCGGAAGGCGTCAGCGATCCGTAATTTAATGCATTGTTCTTCCTCGACGTCGCGAAATTCGGAGGGGATGGAAAAGGAAAAAAAAAAAAAAAAAAATTTTCTTTTGAATGATTAAAAACATAAAATCAACGAAAAACAAAAGAGACAGGGTAAAGGAGGGGTACCCAAACTTTCCCTTCCGTCCATCAGTCCCTCTATATACATACGCTATAGGTGTGCTCCCCTCGACAAGTGCGTGCACCTTGAAGCGCATCTCCCTCGCCGCCCTTTTCCTACACATATTATATACGTGTATACACAATAATATATGCCCAGCACAAGTTCGAAAAGGCACCGGCTGCGTGCGTGCTGGGCTTGTTCATATATATTTTTCGGAAAGAAAAGGAAAAAAAAAAAAAAAAAAAAAAGTAGGGGGAGAACCTCAGCCCTCCATATTACTCATTCAGGGCCCGTCCGTCCGTCTGTCCTATCTTCCCCTTTCTCTGGGTGTATGGGTGTGTGTGACAGGAAGCGCAGGTGCTTTCTCTCTCTCTCTCTCTCGCAGTGCATGGATACATATTATACACATATATATGGTAACAATAACACACCGTACACGTATATACATGTATAATTGTATATTGGACGAACGAAAAACGTCCATAATACAGCCTTGGGGCTTTTTCGTCTGGGACAGCTCTCCTTTTGTGTATAGGCGCTATATACTTAATATGTATAGGCTACCGAGTGATCTGCCGTGGCATGAGCTCACGCATCACGTACATCAGGTATTATAATGCAGGTGGGTGCTAATGGGTATATGGTGATTTTATTTTTTCTTTTCTTTTGTCGGTCCCGAGTAAGTCCGGGGAAGGAGAAAACATATCAATCGGTAAAAAATCGATCCAAGTATATTTTTAGGTAAGTGTAAAACCAAGGAGTTTGTGTCCCATATCAGGTGCGATGGGCTGTGAGCTTGTTTGTTTCTCGTTCGGATTCTCGGTGTGTAGAGAGACGCAAATCACCGTTGGGCAAATTCGTGTACGAACACATATATTATATTATAATATTAAGTATACACCCAAGTATTGTACCTGTCCCTGATGTGCTAAACGTATACCTGTGCCGTTTTGAGAGGCGCATGGGTAAGTAAACACGAAGATAGAGAGAGAGAGAGAGAGAGAGGAGTTCCTCGGAAAGAGATAAGGGAGAAAGAACCGCAAGCTGTGTAGTGCCTACGAGGGTAACAGGAGCCGATCCCCTTAAATAAATACGCCGACGTTATATTATAGGTAACAGCGTCGCTCGATTGTCTTTTCCGCCAAAGAAAGTCAGTGCAAAAGGCCCCTTGCGTATACACGGGACGAAGAAAAGGTACATAATAATATACAAAATCTGGAGCTCAAGGAAAATGTTACAGAGGTATACGTACAATTGTGGAAAAAAAAAAAAAAACGTCTTGGCGCGTGCGATAAAACATCCTAGTTTTTTGGGACAGCCGATGGCTGATGCGAAAGGATCAACCGGGTGAGCTTGTACTCGATATTCGCGAGCAGAAAATCTATTACCTCGAGCCGAGAACAAAAGTTTCCACCACCCCCCGAAGCTCATTTGGACAGAGCAAAGTTGAGAATAATCACCATCTCCCGCGCGTATCCCGAGTTTGGATGGTATGAAGAAGAAAAAAAAAGAAAATTGGTGAGCTCGTTGGCTCGAATTTTCCCAGCACAAGCCACACCAGGTTACGTAATATATACATGTATATATATATATATATATATATATATATATATATATATATATACGTGCAAGTATTGAGAAAAACTCCCTTTCTTTGGTACAAAGTGCGTCGGGTGGCTTTCTCAGGGGCGGGGAAAAAAAAAAAAAAAAGAGAAACCGAGGACTCTCTGTCCGTCTTGAGGAGAAGTGTAAGGGAGATGGATAATACGCGTATAGAAATCGAAAGAGAGATGCAGCCTCGCACGAGCTTCTTTCAAAGGTGATGGTGTATATATAGGTAACAGGCCAGCGATTCTCAAGCCTCTGTCTTTCTGGTGCCTCATGCCTGCACGCGTGCACTGCAGAGTCTGAAAAGAACGAGCGAGCAAGTGGTGGGATATACGTATGTACACATGTATATATATGGATGCAGGTATGGGAGACGAAAGAGTATAGAGAGCAGGAGAGAAAAGAAAAATGCTGCTGATGCTGCACTCCCGCAACTTTGCGGACCACCGATCCAAACCGGGGACCAAGACGCGTGTGCTGATGCTGCGGTTGTATATGTATAAATATCAATATACGCGTTAACTAGCGAAGTGGTGGAGCTCGGTGGTCCTTTTCTACCTTAGAAAAGGATCAACTTTTTAATGAGTCAATGTAATCACAAGGATTGCCCTCTATACTTGGTTGATGTAGAAAAGAACCTCCTGATTCACGCAGCAAGTGTAAAAAAAAAAAAAAAAAAAAAAAAAACCCCTCCCGAAGAAAAGCTGCGGGAGAAACATCCCCTTTCCCACGCCAGTATGGCTCGTGAAAAACTATCGCGCCTCCGTTTCGGCGTCCGTGGAAAATCCCCATACTTATACCGAGCAGTCTCCATCCATGTACTATATAACATATTATAGGGTAAGTAATGTTGCTGTTGCACGCTATGCACTGCCACGGTGGAAATACCGTCGCAGGTACGGTGTGTATATTATATGTGATATGTCTTTTATACCTGTGTATGTATACATACACCCGGGGAGAGCACTACCTCTCCCTCCCTCTTCCCTTCCTTTGCTTATTCTCATTCTTTTCCGTGTATACTGTATGGGTATCCTCGGCAGCATGCAGAGGTTCTCAAGCTCGAGTACGTATACTTACCTGGCCTCCTCCTCATCAGCTCTTCAGCCTGAATAGCTATATGTATGAAACGTCTTCGGTGTGCAGCACGTATAGGTATAGGAGTCGAGGGGTTGAGGAGAGAGTCTCGCGGATGGTTATTTTATACTTATATGCTGCAAAATTCAAATCGCGCATCACCAGCAGAAGAGGCGAGGCTGGTGCATGGCGAGGCCTCTTCATGAGTACAATCTATATATAGTATACCTCCTCTCCTTGGGCCAAAGCACTAATGTCACGACGAGCCTCTCTCCCTCTCTGCATTACATTATAAATGATGTACGGGCCATGCACGGAGGGTATTTGTATATCTCTGCGTTTCGGTTTGCCTGCTGGATTTTCCTCTTACGTTTTGGTATACACTATTACGGCCCGTTGGCTTTTCTCCGTGAGATGAATTTTTTTTTTTTTTTGGGTTGCAGAAAATGTAGTCGAGAGGGATTTCGATTGCGTTGGAAGGGCCGTTTTTTCCTCCTTTTTCATTTTTTTTTTAAGTGCGTGTTTAGCGTAAAAACATATTCAATCCCAAGTTTTTGAAAATTGTGAATAAGTTTTTTTTTTTTTTTTTTTTTTTTTTACGCTAGATTTGTATTGAATTTTCGTGGGGTATCGGAAAATTTCTAGACGAAAATCGAGGGTTTTTCGCGTCGATTCTGGAAAAAAAATATTTCATCTTCGCCGAAAGCCGAGATAAAAACAAATATTTCTTTCAGGGGTTATTGGCTCGTTCCGAGAATAAAATGCCCTTGATGGTTTTACCCCAAACTCAAGAATTTTTGAGCCTCAGTGAGTCATTTTGTTTTTTCAAACGCGACGATTTTTTGGCTCAAGTACGGTGTTTTTAAAAAAACGTTACTTACGATAACGTTTCTCACTTTTTTATTGACAAAAATGATAAAAAAAAATTATACTATAACAACCGTTTTTCAAAATCAGTGAAAAACATGTTGAAAATAAGCTTCCCATTACCCTTAATTTATTTTATATCTTTGAAAGAGCCCATCAAATAAAAATCACGCTTCCTTAGATGCGTTTCACAAATATTTATTTCAAACCAAAGGTTCATAACTCACGATTTTTGGATGTACAAAGGGTTAAAATCACAGTGTCGACCAGAAAATGAATGAATCGCGTGTACATGTACGAACACGTACGTATTCATGAGCTCATTAATATCGGCGTCGATTCAAGGATTCCTCCGTACACGAAGCGATTGGTATTTCAGTGCCGGCCACGTAAAGTAAGTATGTATGGTGCATCATCAGTCCCACGGAACAAGAGATACGGGGGAGCTCCGAAGCATGACTGGAATATCGAAATTACCATTGTCTACTTTGATTTCCTTTCCATTGAACGGAGGTCAGGCCATTATACGAGGACAGCTCGTGTTTAAGTTTAAATGGAAAAATAAAAAAAAAAGAGAGACGGAAACCTCGTATAATTATACATTGCACCGATCATGGCTGTGCGAGGAAGTTATTTTGAAAAGTTTTCACGACACTTGTACGTGGCACTCGCACCTATAATTTACATAACGAGATATAAAAAATAAAAAGTAAAAGTTGCAAAATACTTAAAATTCCACAATGCTCTCGCGTACGATGGAATCATCGTAACATATTTTATATTATGCTATCTCGTGACATTGATAGATAGCCATTATCATTTATAAACCTCAAATTTTGCTTACGTATAATATTAGGTAGATATATTTACGAGCACACGTATATACGAAAGATTGCTTGCAAAACACAAATGTGCCCATGTATATATAAAGGAGTACGGACCGATGCTCGATCGTATAGCTATACATTACGTATATGTTATAATATTATATACTATCAATAGAATCGCCCCGGGACAAAAATAATATTAACAACGCCTCGCACGCTACACACGTAATATACTCTTCACCACGTACATGTATGGGTGCTCGCGTTTCCGCTCGAGTACTCGCGCACAATCTCATTTCGCTATACTTCTTTCATTCGCCTCCTCTTGACTTCCTTAAAAAAGGAGAAGAGAAAAAAAAAAAAAAAAAAAACAAAGACAAAGAGGCCCCTTTCTTTGTGTTTCGGGAGTGCAAATGGTTTAGCCTCGCCCGAAGAGAGGTATAAGCTGTGTACATTATTAGTACCACAAGGTGCCATTTTTACAAACACGGGGACCTTACAACGTTTTTCTCCCTTTGCATTGATAAACAGACACGATTCTACAAGCTGTTTGGTTATATAATAACACTCGCCCTGTTTGGTTACGCTTAATTGTTCACGAGTTACGCTTTAGGGATTTTTGCGTGAAACTTTATAACCGGTAGGTACGTGGTGCAAAAAGTCGATGATTAGATGTATACCTGTAATTTTTTAATACACGCAGTCGCAGCACTGCAAGAAAAAGCTCTACTCCTTTTGAGGACGAAGAAAAGGGAAAAAAAGGCACGCTCGCTCGAATGAAACGAAACGCGAACAGAGGTAGCCTTTCTTCCAACGGAGCGCGCGTCGGGAGCTAAAAACCACAAAAAGTCAATTCTCCCGGGACTCCCTTACCTCCTCGCAAAAAAAAAAAAAAAATGCGAGCGCGCCCACAGCTTCTCCTGTATAGCTATATCCTCGAAAATTTTTACTCTCCCTTCTCTCCTTCGCGTATATAATATATATATACACTGAATGTCGTTTTTCGGTTTACTCGTCGTCTCGGCCGGCATATATATATATATAGCGAGTCCCTTTGTCGTCGGAGAAGTCGGGACCCTGTGACGTCACGCGGAACACATAATAGTATCGTGTCAGCCGTAACCTTGACAATGGGGCAGCCGCACTGGGTTCTTATTCTCGTCGTCTCTTATTTTTGACACTGCACGCTCCGAGCCGCCCTCCTACCACATTTTGGTATATACATATATACATACTTACTCTCACTCTATACTATTACAAGTGTACCTGGCTCCAACAGCTTTTATACCTTACACCTAAGAATATTTCGGCTGCTCTATATAAAGGACAATTATTGCATTGTTTTATTTAATTTTTTTTTTTTTTTTTTCCTTCCATTGTCGACCTACTCTGTGTGTGTTTTTTATTTTCATACAGTTCTATGCCGAGTGTCCGGGTGCTCGAAGAAAAAAAAAAAAAAAGGTGTTTTCTCCATCGCCGAGCGCAGCGAGAAAATCGTGGCGCGTCGAAAAAGAAAAAAATCACTCGATCTAGTTCGTACGGCGAGTATATATAGGTAGGTATATGTATAACATACGTGTAACACCAATGCACTCGTTGACCCGAATGCCAGACGCTTTACGACTGTCGTCGAGCTGCATATATGTACCTATGTACACGCGGTGGTGGATAAAAATAACGACATCAGCGAAAAACCAACATGTATATATGTGCACACGCACACTTGTGAAACAGAGAGGGAGCGGACCACCTGCAAATCCCCAGTGTAATACGTTCGCATACATTTGGCGTCGAAAAATCATTCACGGAGTGCAAAGCGTAACGGCCGTTACGTCAGCTTTAACGACACTGCTTGCAGAAAAAAAAGGCGTTACTTACCCACATGCACACACGTATACATTGAAAAACGATTAGAGCCATAGAGAACTGAGAGAAGAAGAGTGTGTGCGTGTGTATTTACCCACTTTGAGCGAGAAGTCGTGTCGCAAGGAGAGCAGTTAATTATTCGCTATACCGATGGACCTTTACTGGCAACGCGATGGAATCATTATTGTTTTTTTTTTCTTCTGCATGTGATATGTCAAATACAGATTTGATACGATGGACACAGGGGGATGAAATAATGTAAGCCTATATTTATGGTTTTACCTAAATTCTCGGGTAGTTTTAACAAAAGTAATTAAACTATATTTTTGTAAAAATTATTGTTTAACTTGGTGTGACAAAAACGATAATTTCTCAATCACCAATTTATACAGCAATGAAATTTAAAGTGAGTATGTTGAAGTGAAAAAAAAAAAAAAAAAAAGATTTTAAATTCGAAGTAATTAAGCTTTTTGGCGTCAACGATGTTTTAAATGTTACATCTACCACGAGAGAATATAAAAATTTAATGCGCTGTTTCACTTTTATTGGAAACATTTACTTTTTTAACCATCAGTGCAATTAAGCTCCAAGTTTCTTCTAAAACTATCTTTCGATCAACACAATAGGTACCCATTAAATGAATAAAAGTAAGAGATTTACACTATTTCGGTAAAAATTGCGATGGATAACAGTTGTAATATTCGAATTAACAATAACTGCTACACACATACCTCATATTACGCAGTAGTAAATTAATCTTGAATAAATTACGCATCATTAGTTCAATGTTATTTTAAGCACACGGGCTTAATTGTTCACTCCTATACGCTTATGTTACGTGTGCACATTTGATGAAATAAATATACGAGTTTCAAAACTCACGTGGCTGTAAGCACAATGAAATTATTCAATTGATTGACATTATACGCGCCATGCTGATACAATATAAAACTTATCACGGTACGCGTTCATTCGCACGTCGAATTAATAATTATTTATCCAGCACATGGATGAAAATTAAGAAAAAAAAAAAAAATAAAATAACGAGGGATGGAAAACACCATCTCTTTCTCTCGTAATATCTATGGACTACGAAAACCAATGTAAAACACCGAGTGCGCGACGATAGTTGTAAATCAGTAGCTAATTAATCATATCATTACGGCTTGGCGTACAGTAAGAAGTACAAGAGAGGTAAAATTAAGTACACGCTACGACGCACCTTCGATGCACGTGTAGCTGCATCATAAAATGCAATTACGGAACGTGCATGTAACGGTGAACGGCTTAATTGTCGCGCATGATCTGCGAAAGAGTGTGGGCATACGTAAAGTCCACTCGAGAAACTTGGCTCGCGCTCCCATTTTCGCCGTACAATTGCTCGCGTCTAACGAGCTTTTTCGACTTTAGCCGCATCCTGCTTTTTCCAGCCCCTCCCTCGCGAGGGATCTTGTAATTGTATACATCACAATCGCGCGTGTAGAGGAGCACACATGCTCCATCGATGGCACTGTTTTTTTTTTTTTTTTTTTTTTTTTTTTTCCTTTCCTTCATCGCAAAGTGAAACCGACTCGTTGCGAAAGTCACACTCCTCGGACGCGACGAGTCGGATTTCGAATCGCCTTATGTAAACTCGGAGTCGCTCTGCTAGAAGAAGAAGAAAAAATGGGGGAAAAAATTAATCAACCGTTTAATTTTCCCGCTGTTGGGGAAACACTCCATTAAATAAATATTTTCCGTCAATTATTTTGTCAGATATGCACGTAACATTTTGACACGTTGCAAATATAATTATATCGAGGGCAAAAGCTGCACTAAGCAAAATAATAATTTGCAAGTCCTGGTGTCGCAATTATCTTGTGGTACGAGAATCACGTTATACTACCCGAATCACACCAGCGGCCGGCATATCACAGATAAAATTTAATTTACTATAAGAAACAATTCTTTAATCAAAGTGCAAAAACAATTCGACATTTAAGAAAGTCTATAGTACTTACAATTAGATGAAAAAAAAAAAAAAATTAAAAAGACCATGTATAAGCCCATAGCTATGATGAAATAATAGACAAGGAGCAAGCATAAGCCAAGTACAGCTGCACATGAAAAAAAAAAAAAAAAAAAAAAACAGCGTAATGTACAGCGAACGGTAGCTGTAGCCGATTTACGGTGTACAACATTTACCATTGCGCACCTTATACATTTCAGTATATTATACTTCCGGCTGTAGCTCAAGGTTCCCGCTATATGTACTCGAATATAATTATACGCTCGTTGTACACGTGGGGCGGTAGAAAGAAAAAAAAAAATTTGAAGAGTAGCGAGCTGTAATCAAATCGTACATGCTATAATGCTTGTAAAGTATGCTCTCGCGAAAACGTGTACATGATAGTAATTAAAAAAAAAAAAGAGGGGGAGGAAAGAGAGGTACAAGATTCAGAAGTTGAAAACTGCGCGGAAACACGCCAACAATACACATATAATGCAGGAATTGGCATTTATTCGTATACAATATGCGAGTATATCTGTGCGTTCGGGTTATGTTCCATACTAATGGCCGATTGCCGATGAGGTTTCATTCTTGGTACACCTAAACCTAATACTCTTTTTTCGGCGTACCCATTGATGTACACCTTCATTGAAAAAAATGCCCGACCATAAGTGCACAATAGGCGTACGTGTATAGATAACATATACGGATCTAGTGCTTAGATACGCTTGTGGGGTTATTATACCACTGTACGTGCATAGATGCCAATGAATGGCCAGGTGTATATTATATACATACGCACGAGTTCTCAGTGAGCACGGAGATGTGTATCATTTTTACCCTTTACTCTTTTTTTTTTTTTTTTTTTTTTTTTTTTTTATAAGCGCCTCATAGAAAAAGGTTTCTCATTTGCTCCCTCCTGCTCTTTTGACAACCAGACTCGATGAGTTTTGAAAGCCGTGGCTCATTCGTTTATGTTTGAGCAGGAGATTTAATATCCATCCACGTGGGGATCGGATATACTTATATGTACATCATATCGCGGATTGTATATAATACGGGACGTGTATAAATATACACTCTCAAACACAGATTATAATCGTATATACACACCGCGCGCGCATTTGCATGGCCATAAGTTTGATTTGTATGCTAAGGAGACGACGACTGCTTTACATTGACGGAAGACGCGATTGGAGTGTCAATCATCTTTGGGCATGGATAAGATCGTATCATTTTTATCGTATAGGTGTGCCCTTGCGGTTGTTAAAATAATGTGATTTTTCATTCCTTTGTTGTATACTTGCGAACAATTAAAACCAATCGTGGCGACGAGCACGTGAATTGGCCAACACCGGAATCACAGTCGAAAGCCGTGCATGCGCGCAACACAGATTTGTATATACACACACACACACATTGTTGTATCGATTTCGAGAGCGCGCATCATCCGCGAGGTCGTCGTCTCGAGTAACACTACTCGCCCAAGTATCGGGTGTGCCTTTCCATATGCATACACACACACTGCATGCACGTATAGTATACACATATAGATCTACATAATAAATGTATAGCCGTGCGTGTCGATCGTGAGAAAGTCCGAGCCTTATTTCGCGCGGAATCGAGTGCATTGGTATATCCTATAGGTTGTATTACCTTTGCACATACGTATTTAGTGGACGCACACCGTCTTATGTACTCTCCCAATGCAATTTCTATTTCCCGGGCGTCGTCGCTCGCAAAGACAGAAAAAAAAAAAAAAAAAACGTATGGATCGGCCACTTACTTCCAATCGGTCGCTCTCTCTTCCTACATCATGACGCGGCTTTCGCGTGTGGTTTTCAAATTAGTTGTTTACGTCCCCGTTGCCCCATCAATTTTATCGGATCCGCCGGTGTATATAGGGGTTACGAGTTGCCGAATGAGCATTAAATACTATATAATATATTCCAGCCCGGCCAAAGGGTGTACGGTATCGGATGGTTCGCGAGTCGCGCATCCAGAGGCAAATATATACGTTGGGAACTCGAGTCTCGCTCTCTATGCTCAGGGGCAGCGAAAAGTGGGTAAAGAGCCTTTGGTGGCCATTATGTGGCATGTGTTTTTTTGTTGTTGTTGTTGTTGTTCGGTACCGATATTTGAAACAAACAACATTCAAACGGACGAGAATTCCGGTTCCTTTTAAACTTTGAATAGCAGCTCGATGTGGAAGGGAAAAATAAAACATCCCCCGGGAGGACCCAAAATCCATTTACGAGGCATTTTCGCTCGCGCGGCTTTAAAGTCGTGGCGCGGAGAAAAGAATGGGAGGGGCTTTCGGGAATCCGAGAGAAAAATACACACATGCGTGTGTGTATGTACGCGTACGAAGGTGCATCGAAGGGAAATACAAAATAATGTATAATGGTTAAGGGAAGGGAGACGCATCGGGAAGAATATATGTGGAGCAGTGGGTGCCAATGCGCGCATTCATGCGGACGTATAGAGCATCAGGATCCACCTGCACGGGTCTCGCAGTAGAAAGATCGGCTTAGGTGGTGAGGAAAAAAAAAAAAAAAAAACAGCTGCGGCCCTTGGGACACGACGCGTCGCATTTTTACCTTGGCCTTGAATCTTTCTCTGTCGAGAAAAGGGACCTCGAAGGTAAACACGGGCACTGCGAGTTACAGTTCTCGACGTGCCTCTATATGCACATCAGGTGGAAGATAAAGGTCATACCTATATATCTACACGTGGGTCAACATTTTGAGAGCAACAATAACCGGTGTATGCGAATTGTAGGCAATTCAATTGTCACTCGTTTCTCCGACTCGCAAATTGTCTTGGGTACCATGAAAATAATTCAAAGTGCTGTTTTGGTAGAAAGCAGGTAATAAAGGCAGTACACTGCGCAATCAGAATACAAATTAGAGGCGTAACTCGGGCGTAATTGTAAGACGTATGTATACGTATGCAGAGACGAGTAAAGCCATCAAGCTCCTTGAAAAAAAGCAAGGGAGAGGCGAGAAAAATCAATCAAATCTCAAAAGCTATGTGACACTGAGGCGCTTGATTTCCGGCCCCACCTTCACGAAATCTCTCCCGTCAAATCAGTTAAAAGCAAATAAAAGCACCGGAGAGAGGAAGAAAAGAAAAGAAAAGAAAATAAAGAGAGAGAGAGAGAGACGATGGGCGAAGAAGCGCGCGGAGGAGATGCTCTCGGATTTTAATAAAATGCAAAGCTCAGTGCACGAAGGAACAGTATAGGTAGGAGGAGGAGGAGGAGGAGGAGGAAACGGGTTTGGATGCGTATTTACGTCCCCGCGGCAAGAGAGAGAGCCAAGCCTTGTCACGGGATTATAAGAAAGGTATGCGCCTGTCTGCCGAGCCCTCCTCTCCGAGAGGTATGGCATTGGGTTGGTTCGCTCACTCCCTTCGCGGCGTACCTATATCTATATGCTCGCGCGCACACACACATACCTACATATATTATACATACACACGTTCAGAGGCTCTCCCTCTCTTGTTGTTTGGCTCTTTGCTGCTGCTGTCGCGGAGCTTTTTTTTTTTTTCTTCTTCTCGTTTATTTATCCCTCTCGGCTCCTTCCTTCCTCCGCCTATACGCCGCTTTTGCCCGATAGAGGAATTTCGAGTTGAACGTACCCGTGGCTCCATATGGGTGCTCGCGCTACATACAGGTACTTATACACGTGTACCCTTACTTAACCAAGCTTTTGGGGTATTTTTCGGGGCACCTATACCTATACTTTTAATAATGCTCGTTGTGCTGGTTTTTTTTTTTTTTTTTTTTCTCCTCCGTATGTGAATTTCAATTCATCTTCAATGGTAAGAAATCGCCTATAAATCCAGGAATGGTAATTCAGATGTGCATGGCAGGTATGGAGCTTCATAAATGCCAGTTCTTGTTTTCATTGATTTACGGGGCGGGGATGCATCAATCACTTGCAAAAAGAGAGGGCTTTTTGTTTGTATATTGGACGCACACATTTTACGTTATGGTGCAAACATTTTTCAAAGCTTATAAAAAAAAAGGGTACGCGCGTGGAAAAGTCCAAGATCGGTATAAAAACATAAATTTTCCTTGCAGCCTGCAATGACCGAATATCGACGTTTGACCAAAAATTTTCCTACCTCCGAGATCAATAACCTGCTGTATCCCTATAGAGACACTGCACATATTTACATATACGTTCGTCTGTACAGGTAAAACTTGATAACTTGTGTCACTTGATACGAAAATCTCAGCCGATAGCGATAATCGCTATCCATGTACTTATACTGCCATCGCAAAGTATAAGAGTTAGTTTCACCTCAGCTCGGAGATAACGATCCCAACATCCCGCATCTGTTATCGGCGCCCCGAATGATAAAAAAAAAACAAGTAACAATCCACTCGGGAACCGATTTACACTCGACCAGTATACAGAGTAGTGCGTAAAATCGATACCTATTACACATCATCACTATACGTATACCCCTCGCATCTATACCTTGCACACACGCTCCGTCAGCAGTCCGCTTATTTATCAATCCACTCGTTAGCAACCCCCCCGTCCCCTGTATATCGTTCACCTCTTGGCGTGCAGAATCGGGATAAGGACAAAACTAGCCGGGAAAAATGGAGCAGAGCTTAAAAACGAACGAGGAAAAAAAAAAGTACAAGCAGCCCCTCGAGGATCCGCGAAGAGACGCGGCTCCGATACCTGTGCACAATACGATGGGTATATAATACTTAATACGTGCATCGTCAGAGACTCCCAGCCAAACGAAGCCCGGTGAGCGGTTAAAGGGTGTCATCAGCGTTCCCCGCACGTGATGTGACATTGTTTGGCGCGCCGACGAGAGAGGGAAAAACGAAGGTCTCCTCTCGAGTGGGGCTCTTCGGGTGTAGGTACACGGTCGTCGGCTCTCTACATGCAGCCGAGCAGCTTGAAAAAGGAGAGCGAGCACACCCTGTATGTACTTGGTTTGCTCTCGGCTTAGGATTATAACAGCTGGTGCCGAGTCGAGGATCCTCCCAAGTCTCGGATGTATGTGGGCTAAGACTTTGAAGATGTCGAGTGCGCGTCTTTTGGTCACTTATTTCTCTTTTTTTCTCGTGCCCCTTTTGGGTATTGTGCGCGTATCGATAGCGGTTCGAGAGCACTTGCTGCTTTTTTTTTTTTTTTTTTTTTTTTTTTTCTGCTCTAACGAGTCGAGAAATTATTTTTATAACCAGTTGATCGTGCGGCAGATGCATTTAGTATATGTTAATTTATAGGTAAGGGGTGACATGTTAATCGAAAATTGAAAGGAAAAGGAAACATAATTGATAAAACTAAAACAATGCGAATTGCCTATCAATTGTGTTTTTGATAAGTAATGGGAGGGAAAACGTCAAATGGTTTTAAAACCATTTGAAAGGCGCATGCTTCTGACATCTCGCAGTGGTATCTTGGACTGAAATACTCCCGTCTCCTGTTACCGTCTCCGCCTCCGACTTTTCTTCCTTCCCGCGCGCAGGTAAAGAAACTCTCTGCTTCCAACCAAGACTGTTACCTTTTCCCTCGGGGAGCTAAGCCTTTACAAACTTTCCAATTATTAACTCAGTCCCTCTTTTTTAAAATAAAATAAAGTAAAATAATAAAAAAAGTACACCCACACTTTTTCGAGCTGTGAAATTTATACGCTTGAAGAGAGGATCACCGGCCGAAGCGATGAATATTGCCTTTTTAATTGGTACAGCCTCCGGTAGATTGTGTACACCGAGCGGCTCTTTGTTTATGCCGAGTGTCGAATTGAAATTTTAAATTTTAATCACCCACCCCGAAGAGGCGAGTCGAGAACAGCTGAATTAAAGGCTTCTCGAGCAAGTGAGGCTCTTTCGAGGTAACAGAGTTAATCACGACAATGCACCCTAATGTACGGTGTATAATGCAGTGCATCAATTTTCACACTTTTTGAATTTGTTTAATCTTCTACCTTCCGCTATTATTGTTATTCAATCAATCACAATCGTTTGTTGTTGTTTTTTTCTCAATCTCTCTGCAAAAATACAAGTACGGTCCACCGTTCGAAAACAATCCCGTGCACATACATATATGCTATGATATTGATATTGTCCTTGACGAATGATTTCCAATTCATAAAACACGAAACGCGGGTGGAATATAAAATAGGCAATTGTGTGTGTGTGTGCACAATACCTGACAATGGGCTCGGCGTTGTCGTCGTCGGTCGCGCTCAGCAGTCCAGTCGCGTCATTGACCGCGGACGAGGTGGAGCCGCGCGGCGACCTCGGGCCACCCTCCGGTTCCCCGATCAGCACCTCCGTGTGGCCATTCTGAAAGGGACTGCTCGAGCGGCGCTCGTTCGCTCGCACGCTGTCGACCTGCAGCCCAGCCAAGTGCTAAATCATGATTATTGAATGCGTCGAGTATTTTTTTTTTTTTTTTTTTTTTTTTTTTTTCCCGTCTCCTCTTTCGATCAAAGTCGAGTATAAAAACCACAAACCGGAACCTCCGCGTCCTCCGGACAGCTTATCTGCTTCTCCAAGCCGACACGCTGGTCTCTGCCGACGACCTTTGGGATCGTGCCGTTGCTCAGCCTCGTAGTCGTGTACGCGTTCGTCGTCGTACCCGCGTCTCTGTTGACAAAGCAAGTATTTACTTATACACAACAATCATGATGATGATGATGATGATGATTTTTCATTTTACGAAAAAACAACGAGCTAATAAACAAGTTACACCCCTCCTACGTATATATAGAGGGAGGTAGAGAAACAATGGCCCTACAATGTATGTACAACAAAACAATGGAAATGTCCCTACTACGCGTGTATACACGGGTGCTCGGTGAAAAAAAAGCGACCTCCTTTATTCGCGCACCCTCCCCCCCAACCACCTCATCTCTAACGTGCCACAACAGCGTGCGCCCTGACCACGCGAGCACGCGGATGAAGAAAAAAAAAAAAAAAAAAAAAGGCAGGACGCTTTTGGTGTGTGCAAAGATATACCTACGGAGCACGCGGATAGCAAACCGAGAAGATGAAAAAATAAGGTAAGGATGCGTTTTACGGGGGTGGGAAAAAAAAAAAAAAGGAGTAGCCCGCGCATGTGGGGTAATGCTCCTCATCGACTCGAGTGCGCAAACAACAACAACGGGAGGGGGGGGGGAGAAAAGTTTTGTGAAAGAAAGAAAAAAAAAATGATCGAAACAGCAAAGAGAGGGAGAGTTGGGTTGCGAAAATTAGCGCAAGAAGCTACGTTCCACAGTTTCGTAACGCGTTTCCAGCTCTGCATTGAAAGCGAGTGCATAATGTGTGTACGAGCGAGGGGATGCGCGCTCACGGGCTATAACCTTGTCCTCTCGAGCGAAGCTCCAGGGTATACGCGTTTCGCTGACTCTATACGTAAGATGTGTACCTAACTACCCTTGGACGGTGCGTTACGAGGGGGAGGAAAGTCGCGCCGGTGTTGCGTAAAATACGGCGACGAGGATCAATTGGGGAACACCGCGATCATCCTTTTCTTTTGGCGAATATTGAATTTTCCTCCATCGAGTAAGTATTCACCTACGTCAAGATGTATACACCCGAGCGATGAACCAACCATGCGATGGCAATTATTGTCTGAGAATGAGTCCGTCATTGTTTACTCTCGATTACGTTGAAGCGATAGCCGTACATTCTATAAGAGTGGATATGTATATATGGACAGCTGTTGGGTTGTTTCGACGCAAAGGGGCAAAATGAGCTGTACGAGAGGACAAGTCGACAGATGTGAAAAATTTTCAAATGGAAGAGAAGAAAAAGAAAAACTTGGAAACGAGACGGAGTGGGTAATTGGAGTTGGGTTCGAGGTATAGCGGACCAAAGAAATATATGTGTATAACCCACGTGCGCGCGGGATAGTAAAAACGCATTAAAATGCAAATTGGCGTACGTGTGTACGTTATAGGTATATACATTATAATATTTATGTCGGCTGAGAGGTAAAACTCACTTGTCGGAGACGGTCACCGTGATCTGGCTGCTCGTCGCATCTTTCGCGGCGGACTCGTCGCTCGTCGACGCGGTGCTACTCTCGCTTACCTGAAAAAAAAAAAAAAAAAAAAAAAAAAAAAAAAAAAAAAAAAAAAGAAGAGTGGATTAAACCAATTTAGGAAGATTTTTACTTTGTGTTTGTATTTGTTTCGTATAATATCGAGGCCACAGAGTGAACGATTGCGTCGATCAATCGTGATTTGCGTAACGTGCAGTGCTGCTTTCGATCGGTTACTTATATAGAGGTATGGACCAATAATATATATGCACTCAATCTGCACCGTCTCTAATTAACGCACAACCACGCCATGTATACGTTCCAAAGATATAGGAAAACATCACCGGAAGCGTCCGATCGCGCGGAAAAAGAAAAAAAAACAGAGCAGAAGAGGATTTCGTAACGCGAAACATCACAGGAAGAAGCGGCGATCGGCATCGGTACACGGGGAAGATAAGCAATGAAGCAAAGCTATATACGTATGCAGGTATTATAGTCACCGCTGCTACATCATAATCGCGGGCACAAATCGGAGAGTAAAAAAAAATGGCAACGCGGACGAGTGCGGTTGTATGGAGTTGCATAACGCGCGCTTCAAGAAATAAAATCGCAGAAAAACAGTATACACACGAGTCTCATGTGTATGTAATGGGTGTAGTTATATACATATGTGTGTGTGTGTGTGTGTGTGTGTTACAAGAAGAACGGAAATTCGTGTTGAAGGAGGGAGAGAGGCGCACGTGTCCGAGAGAGCGGATGGATGCGCAGGTACGAAAGGCACGTATATAATCAAGGACACGTGCGCGCTGCAGGTGCCGATATGGGTATAATCTCTCTTGTAATCAGCGTTTCAAGTTTTCTGATGATATCGTGATTTTGGAACGAAACCAAGCAAGTTTTGTCTATACTCTGTTGAAACAATTTTTGTTGTATCATATACGATGAGCCCAGGTGAAGAAGCTAATCTTTTTTTTCTTTTTTTTTTTTTTTTCAATTTATTTGAATGACAATTTTGTCGATAGATTGCGTTTTTCTAGTACAAAATACTCGTGAAACGGTATTATTATTATTATTGTTATTTTAACACGTCACTCGACGCGTTTGCCTCGCGGTTAAAACGTTTAGCGGCCGCACATTCCGATTTTCAAACTGGACGAACGGCATGTGTACACTAAAATCAAGGTTTACGATTCGTTCCGTTATACGTGTACGCGCTCACGTATATATTATTATACATATGCCCGTTTCATCTCACGTGATTATAAACGCGCATCGCACCTTTACGATTTCCAAAGTCCGAGGCACAAGTGTACATAATGTCATTAAGGTCCTTTCCCTTTGTAGCTCTTGTAATGTTGCACCATGAAAAAAAAAAAAAAAAAAAAGCGATTTCATCCGGGAGACCCGCGGAGCTTCCATCTCTGATTCACACTTGCAAAGTACAGAGTCGCGAGACCACGGATCACGTGGGATCAGAGATTCTCCGGAAAATCGATTGCAAACGCAAGTGTTGGTGCGTATACACGTATATATTATACGTGGTAAGCCACGACTTTGGCGTTGATCTGTACATGTTTTAATCGTCACCGAGACTCAATCGACGTGAAACAGCGCGCACTCCTGATTTTTCATTAGCTCGTATATTATATATACTTATGGCGCCGATAATACGCGTGTCGGGGGTACACATTCTAATCAATTGGAAGAAAAACGACAACTTCAGAGGACGACGTTAATGTGTGTCTTTGACGGGAGGGTAATCGGGAAAATTAATAATCACGAAAGTGACAACGTCGGGCGAGGGAAGGAAAAATAAAATGTATCGAGGCCACCCTAACGCGCGTCTAAGCGATGCAAATTCATCCCCGTGGCTCTCTCCGGTGGGCGCAAAATAATACGACGACGACGAGGTCGGTGAGAATAATTTTGCATGTATTTACATTACGGTGTACACCGGAGACACTCGCTATTTATTTTCGCCTCGAGCACACCGCGCGGGAGGAAAAGAGGGGGGAAACACTTCCCAAAGCATCGGCGACACGATGAGATATATATAAACATATATAATAACGGAGAGACGTCGACGTCCTTTCGATACATTTGCAATGCAGTTCCGGTAATTAATGCGCGTACGCGCCAACTCGTCGCTCGAATATTATTTTCGCGCTTTTATTTCCTTGGAAAAACCACGAGACGCTATAATTTACCGTCGTATTTCCTTGACTCCTTTTTTATCTAAAATATTCCAAGTACGTGATAAAGTCGATGCGGCCGGTCGTTGTCGGAGAGATGCGTAAGTACCGCAAGTGGGTCAAGATTAAACGGGTTCTCGCTGGTAAGCAGTTTTCGTCTCTGCAGGACCCATTGGACGCTTCAACCGGTTGCTCATATACATTCGTAAACACATTGCACGTTTGTCAGCGTCTCCCGTTGGGAGAAAAAAAGATCCTCGGCACTGGATCTAGCTACTTTTTTTTACTTTTTTTTTTTTTTTCAAACCTATAGTAGAAAAAAGTCCCAGAGAGTCCGAAAAGGCACTTTTAAAGAATCACAGAGTTACACATACACGTGTAACATCTGGCCAGTATATGTGTGTATAAGCTCCGGTACTTTTAATACATATTTATGGTAACGCGCGCATGTAGCGACGAGCAAACGAGTAAAAGTATAATAAGAGAAGGGGTGGCTTCGTTGTAAGTCGCAGTACGGGTGTATAAGGTGGTGTAACGCGTGTGGGGAGGCTGCTGCTTACCTGTTGATGCAATATCGTCTGGATGTCTCGAGGCTGGATCCTTTTCAGAGCGAACAGCCTCTCCAGCCGTTCCCTTGCACCTCTGCAATTGTAAAAAAAAAACAAAAAATAATGTACGTGTTACGTGCGTCTGATTTTTTTTGTACGTCATTTTTCCCGAGTAACTGCATGTACTGAGAAATTTACGATCCAAACAAGTGATTGATGTAGAAACGCGTGCAGTGTTGTACTACTCACTATTGCTGCACACAAAGTGGGATGTATGTATATACTTAATAATACGCGAAGTGATCGGCGATAGGCGACGCTTGTACGGTATTTGCAGTCTTTCTCTACGAGTCTATACTAGTACACTGCCGAGAATTTTGTGACGAAATCGTCATATGAACTATTGCGTATAGACACGATAGGTACGTTTCGTTGGATCGGATTTCCGTTATTTCCGAAAAATCAGCTGGAATATAATATATCATTTATGGTTTGAAACGTCAATTACATTTATTTGATGGATCCCGATTGAATGTTACGTCGTGGTTATTGGTTTTCCGATAAATTCGACAAAAGATTTCGAGCTTTTTTTTTTTTGTAATTGGCAAATGGTTTTGGCTAAAGTTTTGAGTCGTAAAAAAAAGTTTCGGCGTAAAAACATTGGTTTCCCGGTGCTGCGTCTCTGTGTACGAAAAGAAAAAACTTGAAGCGAATGAAAAAGCGCCGTTGCACGAAAATTGAAGGATCGTTTTTATTTACTTTCCTTTTTTTTTCTTTTTTTACTTACTATCGAGCGAATCGCACACAAAACAGCCGAAGCACCGTCGAGCCGGGACTCGCGTTTGATATAAATAGCTCACGGAAAGAAAAAACAAACGTCTAAAGCATACTTTTTACGAATTACCAAAGAGTTATGAAAAAGTTCCAGGTGCAAGTAGTGGTGTACATCTGTATATATACAAATGCAAACTTTGGCTGTTGGAGCGTCGACTGCTGTCGCGACGACTTATTTTCATTTTCAACTCACCGAGTAAAGAAAAGTGCCTACACGTTTAGTAAAGATCAATACGTAACGGAGACAAAACAATAACTCACTTTTCGACGGCGATGACAAAGGCGTCCTTGATTCCTACGGTGTTCGATCCATCCAGCACTTGAACAAGAAAAAAACGTTTCGTTAGCTTTGCCGATCCAAATTTTTATTTTTTCCAAGCATTGTTCTTATTAGAATCACACTCAAAAACGCACTCTCAAGGGATTAGTAATTTCACAAAAAACATTTTCATTTGGGTATAGTGTCCCAATTACCCTTTAAAAGTAGGTAAAAATGTTACCCCACCCGTATTTTCATGCTCATCGTCCATGCGGTCAGAAGTCGAAAGCTCGATACACGCGAATTAAAAATAATACATCGTGATGTTGCACATTAGCCGTGTAAGCCCGAAAGTCTCTCGCGTCGAAGGATCAATTATTCCTCGCTCTGGTGGGTCTCTATTTTTGCTCCAAAAAGCCCAGTTTATATTGTGTACAAGTGGTACGAGCGGGACTTTCGCCTCGTAGAGGTCAAGGAACAATATTTTCTCTTCCGCAAAACTTGCAAGCTCCACGCCCTGGTTCTTGCATTGTTTATTGGGTCCGTGTTAGGGTGAGAATTGAAATATTTTTTTTTTTTTTTTTTTTTTTACCTTTTTCAAATCGTTTCATGCAAAGTATGCTGGTTTTTAATTTCCACGAGGTACAGATTACAAAAAATCGTTTTTCAAGGAATAAAATGTAAAAAAGCTCTACAAAAATTCGTGTATGTTGAGGAAATGCGAGAGAAAACCAATGCGACGCTAGTGCTGTCTCGTTGTGGAACGGTTTCAAATTTAACGGAAATCTTTTTGAATCGATAAACGGGTTTTCTCTTACATTTCTCGTTACCTACTGACATTTGAGAATTTATTGTCTCATGCCAAACACGAGCATATAACACGTCTCATCCTTTTTCAAGTCAACATACGAATTATCGATAGCTCAAAGAAAAAATTAATTTTTCGCGAGCATTTTTATGTATGCTTGAGTACCGAAAGGAATTTTACTATGATGAAAAAACTTTTGATCCATATTCGTAAGCAACCATCCAGCACAGATCACCGTCTTGGCTGATGACGTCACAAATATGGATGCTTACAAAGTTTGGTAAAGATCCAGCTTAGCAAAGTATTAAAAAAGTGTCGCAGACGCTTTCTGTGCAAATTGCACAATAAGCGTGAAAAAAAAAAAAAAAAAAAGTTTTACTGTTATCATTATGATCGTCACAGTGAGGAGCTACGGTAGACTTACTATTAAAAGAAAGTTATTATTATATCGATCCTTGGCCTGATTTTTTTTTATTTTAATACTTGATAAATACTTGCTATAATACCTGGTTGTTTTGTTCTAACGAAAAATCAATAAAAAAAAAAAAAAAATACCACCTACATCCTGAGAATACATCGAAAGCAAGTAGTTAAAAAAAAACTGTTTTTATTAGATTAGTATAACTCATGTCGGAACAGTACAGTTAGAGATGAAAAAATAAAATTATGATTTTTATTGTGACGAAACACGCAGTTTTCTTGATTTCACGGAGATGATTCACTTTTTTTTTTTTTTTTTTGAGACCAAAAGACAACTCCCTGGATGCGCTTTATTTTTAAAAACAGCCGAAATAAAACTCGAAAAACTCCTACCACTTCGAAATTGGCACTCCAGCGAGAGTTGGCTGTCTATAAATATACAAATTTACATCGAACCAGTTTTTTTTGCACATCAGTCGTAAAAATAACAATCAAGAGTAGATGTAGGTATATACGCAACTCGTGTGACATTCACAGTAGCACTTGAAAAAACAACAAAAATAAAACACTCCAATCCTTGAAAAAAAAAAAAAAAAAAATTAAAAAAAACAAATGAAACAACACCACTCGCAGATTTGTACCATCACCGCTCGAATCACGCGATCCCCCGTTAGCCGGGCTGGCAGGTAAAAGCGCGTTCTCCTGGCGCTTAGCATCCCCATCGTCATCATCGTCCTCGTCTATAAACTTGATGGACGAGAGATCAAAGTGCCGGGCAAGATCGGTATCGTCTTCGGGACATTTCCCATCTCCCGTCGGCTCGACGATAAACGCCGATTTCCAGGTGCGCTCGCTCAAGGTCGGCGACTTTGGCCTGCTGGGGATCCGCGATTCCGCGCTACAGCCACACCAGGAGATGCGGTGCAAGAGCGAGGAGACTCGCGAGCGGCCCCTGGGCCCTCGTCTCCTCAGCTGTAGGTCGTCAACGCTCATCTCGGGGTTATTGATTTTCCGGGGACTTATACCTTAGGCGCTGCGATTGTTATGTTTGCCACTTGGATTCTCATTTCACCGACAAACTCGATCGATACGCTCATTATATGGCTATTTATTCGTGTTCGTCGATATAGCAGTTCTCTTAATTTTGCGTCCATCAGATTAATCACATCAATTGTCTTGATTATCCAGATACAGTAAACGTCACCTGGAATTACTAATCCAGATCCCACGTATGTATAAAGATAAACGTACAGTATTCGAATCGATAAGCCGCAGCTGCAGTTTAATTACAATTCGATTCACTGCCTCACTTGCACAGTATTAGCACACAAAAGATAATACAAATAACCTATACGTATTGTGGGTCTGATTGTCGATTCTTTATGTAACTGAGAAGAAAAAAAGAGAGGGAAAAAAAAATGATCTCACGACGTCTCAATCTTTAGGAAAAAATTCTGTCGACTCCTCGCAAAAGACGACAAAAATCACATCGAAAATCAATCGGTAAAAAACTCGCGAACCCAGGAATATCCGTAGGGAAAGAAAAGGTGGATAATATGCCGATCGATCCACAATCACCATCCGTTCGCTCCCATTGCCATTCACGAGCCATAAATAGGGTCGCATACGCGCTGCAGAGTGAAAGGAAAAACCTCCCTGCACGAGAATACACAGAACGTCGCCTTTCACGCGTCGAATAACGTGGGCGCATTAGCCATACCGATCTCTACACCTACATACGCGTTATTGAAAAAAGGAAAAAATCACTTGGCTATTGTGTTAAGAGCAACTACTTTCCCTCAGAAATGGTGCATGACAAACGTCACGTCTCAAATATACCAGACTAGCGCCTATTCAATCATACACTATAGGTGTATATATATATATATATATATATATATATATATATATATGTAGACGCTGTCAAACGTATACGCGAAAGCCTCGGATCCTGCTCGAATCTTCCGAGCCTCTGCTCTCTCCTCCCTTCATTCGGACGGATGGTCCGCTTGAATATTTCAAAGGGTCAGTATCGCCCACCTATATTGCATGTACAGTATGTCGTATACATAGAAGCAGCGAGTAATCGAGTCTCCTCGTTGGATTTCGAGGGATGCTATATATACGTGCATTGGCGGGACGCAAGTTTGAGATTATTAGCCCGATGCTGCGCCAGTGATGTCGGACTATATTTATCGACGCGCGCTCGATGGTTACTATATTATATACAACCCGCGATCGCTGCCTCCACGGGGTGGGTTACCGAATCCTCGAGAGAGGATGACCCCTGTTTTTCACTACCTCATAGTGTGGGTTAAAATTTTTAATGAAAAAAAAAAAAAAAAAAAAAAAAAAAGAAAAAAAAGTCGAACTTCAAAACGGACCAACTGATGGCCCTCTTACATTGTACGGTGCATCGAAGCGCACATCGTATGGGGTTTCGTCAAACTTGACGGATCTTTTACCATCGTACACGTTGAAAGGGGAGGAGAAAGACTGCGTGTCGCTCGGGCCGTTTATTTATCTTATTTTCAAAGTGGGTGCGCTATGCTTATTATAGGAGCTCCCGTTGCACGCTGTACTCGGCTCGTCTCGTTCGCGCGCGAGCTGGAATCCATGGAGCCACACGCGCAGGGTGTTTATTTCGGGCCGTATTTTGATTAACTTTGATTTGCTAAAAATATACAAAGCCACCCACCCATCCCTTCTCTTTTACTTTCCGGCCCGACTTTCTCTCTGATGAACTTTTTTTTTTTTTCTTTACGTTTATCTCGCTGTGCAAGTATACGTTACATTTATTACGTTCGTGTATCGGATGTGGTTATCGATTCCAACCACTTGAGCGGGACCTCTGAACTCGCACCGATCGCACCGGTGGTAAAATCTATATTCAAACATTTACGAAGCACAACCCCCCCCCCTAAAACAAAATCTTTACACCATAACGTGTACCACTCGAACGCAATGTATATTTCAAGTCCACTTGAGTTTCACGGTACGAGTACACACTGTACCGTACACTTATACAACCTGAAAAGAAAAAATTAAATCACCGCACAAGAGTAAGCAACGACAGCGCCTCGCGTCAAAAAACTTCCTCCCACATAAATATAATGTGCCCGTCAACCTTTGAGATTTTTATTTTTTATTTCGTTTGTTTGTTTGCACACTCTCTCTTTGGTTCCAATATGTACCTCTTCGCTGCATCACTTTGGGGGATGCGAAGGACACGATTTCGAAGGTGTTCCAGTGCGAGAGGATTGTTCCTTTGCAAAGTTACAAAACGTAAGTTCATCACCACTGGAGAAAGAAAGAAAGAAAGAAAAAAAAAAAAAAAAAAAAAAAAAAAAACTCGTTGCGATTCACACTACAACGACAGCAACGGCAACACCGTTAATACCGAGCTCATACCTTCTCCATATGGCATGTATTTCCGAGGCACACGTGAGCTTACACCCGAGAGGCTACTGAGCCATCATCGTCGGCGTCGCCGTCGTCTTCTCGACTCGGGATTGCTCGCGCGTGTATGCCGGCTCAGAGCGGGCGTTTATATTTGGAAGCCGGCGCGCGACGCTAAAAAATAACCGCTGCCGGTTCAACGCACCTAAGAAGAAGAGCCGCGGGCGTATACGTATTATGTACCGCGTGTACAGGCGCTCCCCGAGAGAGAGAGAGAGAGCGGGGTAACCCATCCTTTTTTTTCTCGCCTTCGTGCCTTTGGATGGCTTTTTCTCTCTCTCTCTCTCTCTCTATCGGTGTGCGCGTGTGTGGTGCCGATGAAAGCTCCGAGCTTGCGGGCTTTCGATTCAAAGGGCCGAGCTTTCGTCGAATAAGTACTCGCCCGTAGGAGTACGAAAAAAAAGCTCCCCGCGATACATTTGTGCGGAAATCAAATTGGGTTTTTTTTAATTCGTCATCGTCTCGTTGCCCTGTAGGCCTAATATTTTCTTGTGTCCTCTCAAGTCCTGCGATGTGTACAAGGAGCAACAGCGCTCTGATGCACCATAGTATCGGTTAAACAACGAGTGCTACGAATATTTCCTTTCGGGAGGACCAAACATACGCTGTATGCATCGGTTCACACCAAAGTGATAAAAATAATCAACATAACATACTTATAGATATAATGATTAACTACACGACAAGAAGGTGTATATACGACTGAATTTTCAAATGCTCCCCGGGTGCCAGTGACACATTTCCATTTTTATTATCCTGGAGTACGTTTAAACGAAATTAGAGAGAGAGGGAAAAAAAAAGTCAGGGGATGCAAAATAAATGCCCACACGGAGGTTTTGTTTCGGATCCACTTGTGTAATATATTATATGGTACACCTGTACGTGTAACATGCGTGTACAGGTGTAATATAACGTACACGTATAGCGCCTAACGCGACTTTGCATAGTATTTAGGTAGTTCGTTAATAGTTTCTTGTTAAACAGTTGAAAAGCCCCGGGGCCGCAGAGCAGTGTGGCGTCGGACAAAAACTAATTGCCCTCCACTCTGGGCTACTGTGTATATATATACACGTACAGAGAAGTACTCGCGCGAACCCTATGTTATATATATGCATATACACTTCTGTTGGGGCTGAATGTTTGTACAGTCGGAGAGAGAGAGAGAGAGAGAGAGGTAGGCTCTCGACACGGTTACATGACAAATTAAATCAGCCCATTTGACTATGTCTGGCGCTCGGCTCTGCGTTACTTATTCGTATCAATTTCCCCACCGCCGAGCATTTTCCAGCATCGCATATACATTGCACAGCGTGTGCCCGTACACACGTCATGGGGATGGTTTCGGGTTATCATTAAGTACATGGGCATACGTGTGATTCGCTGAAATTATCGTTCGATCGAATTACCGAATCGTCCCTTTCGACTGTTTGCACATGCACGAACCGATTGCCAACCGATCGCTACCGTATACCGTTGTACTATACGATCCCGCGAAGTCGATAAAAAACTTGGAACCTGCATGTGCCGTAAGTTATATCCCGTGTGTTGGAAAAACAAAGGCTACGAGAAACGCTTACTTACGCGGCTGCAAAGTCACTATACGCTCCATAGATTCGCGCTTACAAGCTATACTTACTTGTACTTGCACACACATCGCGCACGAATGGGAAAACAAATAAAAGTGCGTTATCGTTATTCGTACCTCAAATATATATATTATGTGCTATTCAGCTACAGGAGTTAGCGAAATGAGATTCGAATCATCGCCATTGACCCTCTTTCCACCCCCATACATTTATTTATAACGAGTCTCGGTTCGTGTACATATGTATTACATACGTGACGCTTTTTTGGCGCAAAGCCCGCGCAGCACGTGACCGACACAATGATGGTATATTATACCCCTTTTTTTCCACGACAGGGGATGCGATCGCAAGCGCTATACATATGTGTGAAATGTTTACGGTTACGTCGTCCCTTTTAGGTGCTTTTTCTCCTTTGCATGGGTGCATTATAGTTGAGCTTGCGTTTGGTGCAAGTCGAATGTATACACCACTTTTGCGGGCTGCTTTCGGGCATTACATGTATGTACACACGCACACTCCGAATGGAAAAGGAGGAGGTTGCGAGTGAAGGGAGATGATGCTTGGAATCCCCTTTGAGAGCCGCTCTGGTGCTCATCCCGACGTTTTTCCGACACGAGGAGAATACATACATGTATAGAGGGGGACGGATTTTTCGAAAAATGGGAAACCGATGGATTCCCCAGTGAGCGTTTCGAGTGATTTTTTGGGTTTTCCCGAGTTTTCCTTTTTTTTTTTTTTTTATTCCATACTACAACCTTTTCGAGCTCCTGCCTCTTTTTCGAAAAGGATTTTTAGTTGATGATGATTCAAGAGAACCACCTGTCGTTTTGTCGTTGTTTTTATATAGTTTCGTGGTGCAGAGCACTTATTTCAATGTTAGAAAAAAAAAAAAAAAAATACTTTTCGAGCTTGCGACGAATGTGATTCTGCAAAACGTGTCCGAGAATAATTGTACTCACGTTTTATTGTCGTTTGAGAGATGGAATTTTTTATTTCCCCCAGCAGTGATGGTACCAGTGGCAGAACATGATGAAGGGGCACATACGAGGAAATTTGCAAAAAATCGCCTCTTCCGTGATAAATTTCAATTGTCTTTTTTATCTATTCATTGTCTCGTTCGATGAATTTGAATAATCATCGCGATCGCCCTCAAAACTGAACCTGATACAATTTCATTGAAACGATCTTGTAATTGTAAGGATACTTTCATTTTTTTTATCCACTTGAGCTTTTTCCGAACGGAAGTTGGACATAAATAAAAGAGTGTAAAAAAAAAAAAAAAAACATGAAAAAAAAGCTCCAATGAAACCGTAGATACAGTGCGGGATGGAAAAAAAGTAATTTTTCGCGGAATCGCTCATATTTAAGCGCACAGTTTGAAAGTGTATCTGTCCCTGATGGGACGTACGACACCAACGTCGACATATTTACGGGCTATTC
Source organism: Copidosoma floridanum (assembly GCF_036245765.1). Classification (NCBI taxonomy): domain Eukaryota; kingdom Metazoa; phylum Arthropoda; class Insecta; order Hymenoptera; family Encyrtidae; genus Copidosoma; species Copidosoma floridanum. Next base: position 7,074,204 of record NW_028321891.1, read on the forward strand.
TGATGTAAAGTGCTGCGCTGCTGGCGCTGTTGTTGTTGGGGCCACCTCTCTAAATAATGCTCTTCGTTTTCTGCCACCGCACATACAGTACAATATAATAGACTGCAGTTACTCTCTGCACTGACGAGCCGTAATTTTGGTAGACCGAATTTGGGGGAAAATAAGGCGGAATCTTTCCCCTTCTGTTACCGTTTTCCCTTTTTATTTTAGTCAATTACATGACATCCAGCAAAAACCAAAATTACACTTTCTCTATGGTACCTTCAACAACGTGCTTTATTGCACGTGACGAAAAACAAAAAAAAAAAAAAAAAACGCAATCGATGACGAAAGAAAAGCACCCATAACTGCAGTCTGGTGTAGTGAATCGATACCACGAAAGTGCATCGAGAGAGCAATCGTTTCCCTCCTGCATCCACCTATCCAGTACAAGTACACTTGTGTGCCCGTTATAAAATCACGCCGCATACACAGATAAGTATATATATATATATATATATGTATACACGGGAGGCGCGACACACATCGTAAATGACAATTGTTCGGCAAACGTGGCTTCTGCGTATTATATGTGTCGGTGTCTCAAGTTCCGGTGACACGTATGCATTCTTGCCTGCTTTTGCAACTCTATAAGTACTCTTTTTATTTCATTGTTTAACGATCGGCTGCTCTTGCGGCTCTTCCATCATCGACGCCGTCATCATCGAGCATCAATCATTGCTCTCCTATTATTTCTTTTTGTAGAAAAAAAAAAAAAAAATTTCCGACCCATAATATAACAAGTTAGTCTTTAGGTGACGGATCATTGTTTTTGTGGCGTTTGATTTAGTTTAGGCAAATTGATTATAAGTGAGTATTAAGAATAAAGTATAGTAGCTACATGCTTATTCATCGGAATGTATGATATATATGCATGATGTTATGCACGCGTACAAAAGATCGAAATGGATGTTTGTATTTGTATTTGATGTATATTACGTTGTAAAAAGAAAAAAAGGCACTTCTGGGAAGCAGTCACTTGATTTTTAGCACTAAATAGCCAGACACTTGGGTGAGGAAATTTTTTAAACAAGGAGGAAAATGTTTACGTAAAAACTGCACAATGTACTCGCTTCAATGCGTAAGTGCATGTGCACAAAGGTATGTAGATATATTTGTTAGGTAGGTGTAAACAAAAGTAAACGTAAAAACGCTACACATATTATATACGTACCTATATACATGTGTAACGGAACATCGAGGCCAGTCACTTTGTTTTCCGTACCAAAGTGGAGGAGGGCGCGCGAGGGGGTCGACCGGTGCCGTTGTTTTTGTTGATCGATGCGTGTATGATAATAATAAGCATCACAATAATAATGAAAAAAAATCGCTCGAACATTGACTCAATTTTGAAAGTTACGTTTCTTCCCGCACCTATGCTGCGTTCATAAAGCATATATATATATACGTGCAGTGCAGCCGTGCGTGACGCGTAAAAAAGAAATTTGATACTTTTTCCCCACAACGAAATGAAATTTGCATTTTGGCTTCGTTTTCATTATTCGCTTATCGGGAATATTAAACATTTGGATTGATTTTACAGGTTCTCTCATTAACGGTCAATGGGTGAATTTTACGTAACAAGCATTAATGTACGAATGGCCATTTTCCATAATCTATTATCATGTAGGGTGAAAAACAAGAGCTTTAAGCACAGAGTAAAAAATAAGGAAACCAACGATGTAACAGCCAAACGAAATAGAAACACATTTTCATGGTAACCAGTAATCAACTCGGGTTACCTATCAAGATCGGCTGCGATATTAATTTTACGGGCTTTGCGTAACACAGGCTTGCCACTGTCGTCGTCGTGGCGCACGGGAGCTGTGACGAAACCCAAGCTTGTATATGTATATACGAGAAAGTTTGCAACGAAACGATAAGGAAAAGGAAAAAAATTTGGAGGGACGGACCAAACGAAACTACGCGCGGAGAAGACGTTAATTTTGGCAATAATTTGCACTGCAAATTTCGTATTTCTCGCTGCGGAAACTTTGGACGAGGACACCAACGAATTGCGACTGCCGGTGACGATTTCGAGTTTTGCATTAATTACAATAATCAAGCGGGACTCCTTCGATCGCCCATCCTTTTGGAAGTAATATATAGACCCTCGCGCTATAAGACATTAAAAACGAAAATTATCGATACATGTCCACTCCGTGGACTTTCTAAACACCACCTCCGCCCATTATAATGTACGCAGGAGCGGGGACAAGCACAAATAAATCGAGGATCGAGTCGTCAAAAACGTGTCCGGTGAAATAACAAGCGCGTGCGGCCTCGTTGGTGTGCAAAAGGAACACGTGACTCGTACGTAACTTATCATCCCATCGTCCACGCGCGCGTGTACACGGAAGGGACGATCTGTTTCTATATTTTCAAGCGTGTGTAAAAAAGGGGGGGGCAGTGGGGGGCCAGAAGCCAATGCAAACATTCGCGTTGGTGGGCGATGGTTGCGAAATTACGGGACTCTATATAATATGTTACATATAGCTATTTTGCGACCGATGAAAAGTACCCAAGTGTGTCTATATAATATATAGGAGATGATGTATAGAGAGAGAGAGAGAGAGAGAGAGAGAGAGAGACGAACGAAGAGGAGAGGAGAGAGAAATCTCGACGTCGTCTCAAAAGTGAGAAAGGCAGAGAGAGAGAGAACCAGTTTCCTAACTGTACAGCCGGCTTGCCGTGGCAGCCCGTCCCTTTCTCTTCCTCGTTCGGATGAAATTTTTTTTTTCTCCCCTGCCGCCTCCTCTTATTTTTATCGCTACGCGGCGCGCAAAGCTTCGATCTCGTTTCCGATGTGAGCGTCTCGAAAATATACATGTATGCACACACACGCATGTGCGTGTTCTCCTCTCGCGGTGTGTATATAGATGTGTACTTATGGTCGAAAAAAAAAAAAATCTTTCTCTCTCCCTTCCATATACTTGCGCTTGGACCCTTGACCCATTTTCCTTTTCAATGAGACGAAAACACTGAGCGAGAGAAATGACCGAGGCTCTTTTTCTCTTTTATTGTGGTTTTTTTATTTTTTTTTTATTTTTTTTTATTTTGGTGTACGTATATAGGATAAACGTATGGAAATACGCTGATGCAATTGTACACTTTGCGCCATAGGTTTACTACAGTGACCGAGATTTTATATTTTATTCGTGAAAAAATACCACTAAAGAGGTGTTTGCTGGAGAGTCGAAAAGTACTGCAAATATTTAAGCGTAATATGCGTTGAAATTCATTAGCGATCGGTTTGTTTTAATGATGATTTAAAATCATTGCTTTATCGATTGTGTTATTAAATTGCGTATATTTGTGCGCGCGAATGTTATCGCAAATAAAGATTATACTGTACTATTTCCCGATTTCGCTAATCAGTGCCTGCCGGTGGAAACAAAACCTATTGGAAAATGTCGAGCGCCCGGTATTTATTTATCCGAATGATGGATTGACGATTAATCGAATTTCACACCGGCGTATACCTTGTATTTATGATTTTATGGAGGGATGTACCTACAATTATCTCTGCTGATGGTGAACAAATATATTTTTACGTATGTAGGTATATGCGAGACTGCATTTCAATTGTATCGGTTTGACAATTTTCGGGACGAATGTCAATGTGTACATACAATTAATATGTCACTTCTTTATTTTAGGTCACGGAAAAAGTAAGAGTGTCCAATGAAGCGATACGATAAAAATATTAGGTACAACATATACAAATAGCGAGAAAAAAGATCTATAATAGCATAATATATTTTACTAATTAAATATTCGGTATAAGGTGCAACTACAGGGACAGAGAATTACAACTCGCTATAAAAAGTAATGAACTTTTAGTAAAATGTATCATTACCCTTTTAAAGTTATACGCTTGAAATGTCCATGTAAATGATTGAACATTTTTGAACCTCCCCCTGAATCACGCGTAAGTCGGTCACGCGCGCTCAAAGCCGCGTATAAGTATGTACAATATAAAATAAGAACCACCACCAATGTCCAAACTGCAGCGAGTAGCTTGTATATAGGTACGACAAAATAACCCTTAAAGAGCCCAACGTATATGTAAGTGCACGCATGGAAACACACGTGGAAAATGAAAGTCAGCCGGTGGGGTCTCCCTTGATATCCAGGCAGGGGTGCACGTGGGCTTATAATGGACGCGTTCTAAATTATCGTAGGGCTTTCCGCGTATATGGAGCTAATAACCGGAGCAAGGAAGGAGCCAAAGAGAGCAGCGCACATCGTGTATATTACCACTGTAGGTTATACGTTGCACGCAAGTGTGTGTGTGTGTGTGCAGTTTATACGCGCGGGGAACAGGGAAGGTGAATGACCATCGGGTCGACGACCATTACCGCCAGCCAGTCGGCATATTGCGCTCCCTCTTACTATCTCTGGGTACACACACACACACATATATACATATATACATATATAAAAGCTACTGTGCTATCACCAAGGTATTACATGCACATATAGCTATACCGCGTATACTTGCTGTTATGCTTTGCTAGGCTGTTTTGCATTTTTTTTTCTTCCTTCCTTTATTTCGTTTCCACTTTTTTTGGTTTTTTTGGGTTTTTTTTTTTTTCAAAGTCCTTTTGATTTGCGCGCGGAAGCAGATAAAACTGAAAATTTCGGATGAGAGTTTTCGAGTTTCATTAGTTTATTGCCGTTTGTGCTTTTCCCAATAGCTGCAGGTAAATACAACTCGCACAAAAGTCATAAAAACTCGGTATATGCGCTTTTTATTGGATTCCGCGCTTTTTTTTTAGTAAGGGGGATTTTTCAATTGACCATGTGGTCAAGTACACGGGGAAAAATGAAAAATTCACCTTGTCTCAAAAGATTTTTGGCCCAACGACAAATGATTGACAAACAAAGCAATGTCAGTACTCGGCGCGATCATGTGACCGTAGATTTAATTGTTCCGATTATTTTTTCGGTGCACGTGCACTTGAAATTAGAGTACAACATACCCGTTCACTTTTGCGTAGTACGCGTCATTTGTATTAGCGATTGGTGGGTATTTAGTACCTTATCTCATTAGCATCGATAACAGGCGCTGTGGATGAATTTATTAATGACTTTTTATTCCCAATATCATCGTGATAAACTTGATTGACGATGCTGGATGCTCTTCAAGTTCCACAGGTTTCGCATCGATCGAATCTCAGATCAACGATTTCTGCATCGGTCAAAATATTTTTATCATTATCACTATAAATATACACATATATAATTTTTTTTGACGTTTCCAAACAATAACCTTGTCGTGAGTACGTGGGTCCACGCGACAAGAAATTCATTTATCTTTCAGCAAGTTATCTCTGCGAGAAACGCGATTGAATTTGATCGCGCAGATGGACAAATAAGCCCCGAGTGCAACCTCGCGGTGAGTAATTGGCCAAAGCAGCGGTACTCCAATTTAGTGTACTAGCATCGATAACCGAGGGTAGTCCAGTAAAGGTTTTTTGCGTTTCTTTCTCGTATAGACCGGAAAAAGGAGGTGACCCGCGAAAGACCGATAAGATGCTCGACGCGCGCGAGAATCGAGCTGCAAAACGTAATCCAGGCAGGGATTTCAGAGATCCCGACTAATGACACATATACCGTGAGCGCGACAATTTTTCCAATAAATAGCAGTCGGCCACCCGAGTTTCGCGCACACGCGCACTTTTTGCCGGACTCGTTTCGCTCGGGCGACAAAGTCCCGGGAAAATGAGGTGCCACCTCCTCAGGATCGCCCTGGTGCTTGTCTTCTCCGGTGCAACTAGCTGTGGCAACGTGGAGGCTCCCACGGACGTTGCGTAAGTTTATCAAGTAGATTTTTGCCCATCACGGCTCTGCGGTTCCTCGAATAGTGGAATTTGTTTGCGACAGGGGCACCTATGCCAATGCCACGCGAGAAATCATCTACCAGGTGAACGTCGATAGCTACGTCGACGAATGGATCAGGTCCATGGGGCCATCGTCGCCGTTGAAAAAGCCACTGGACATAGACGACGTGCTAAGATCGATAGCCAAAAGCGTGAGTACTTTGACGGAAATTAACTTTGTGCTGACGTGTACGGTAATGAATAATGTTGGCAGATCCATTTGGTGTTGGACAAAGGGAAGCTGAGGGAGTTGAAGAACGTACGACGAACCGGCGATTGCGTTACTTTGTACAGGAGGAGGGCCATAACATTGATCTTGAATTTGGGATGGGACCACATCGGAGTGAGTATTTTGTACCTGTACATGATTTTTTTTTTTTTTTTATTAGCCATTGAGGCTGCAGCGTAGTTGTTTATCACGAAGGTGTTGTTCAAGGTGACAGTGACAAATTATTCCGTTGATATGAATTGTCGGAAACGGTTATCTGTGAATTGAGACTCAATTATAATTAATTATATCTCAACGACGCATTTCAGTTCGATTACCAGTACTCGATCGAATTTTTGCTCGTCAAGAGGACTGGCCTGCTAGTTGGTGACATTCGGAATCTAAAAGTAAACGTTGCCCTTGATTTGGACTTTGCAACGTACGAGGCAAGATTGAGAAGACTACACTTCGTCCACGCGGGGTAATTAATCGCAAAGACAAAAAAAAAAAGACTCGACCACACGAAATGTTACTAGAAAAAAAAAACCTTTTGCAGGTCAACCCAACTAAAGCTCAAAGATCATCCAATGGACTGGCTGTACAATTTCATCATCAGAACTATGACGACGGTTTTTAAGGGTGTGGTCGTCAAGTCGATGGAATCAGAGGCCATTAAAATGGTTCAGCGACGAATCGACGAACTGAACAATATTTTAGGGAAAAGTGGAGGGCCTCGCTTCAAGTTTGTTAATACGATTCCTCAACATCAGGAACATCCTTCGATTGCACGAAAGTGAATCTTATGTTTTTAATGATACTGCGACTAAAGAACCATCACATTCACTAGCGAATTTAGGAGCTACTTTCGCAATGTTGATGCGGAGTGGAAGGTATATAAGTAAGGGTTTGATTATCCTTAAACGTACTTGTCAACAGCATTTTATTGTTAATTCAATTTTACGTTCTTCTATATATATATATATATATAGTTTTTTTTTTTTTTTTTTTAATAAAATAACCTTGTCCTCGACGATTCAACATAAGAGATCATGTTGAGCTTGAAAAATGATTGCAATTATATTTTGTTGCTCACGATGTAATTTGAAAGAGGCTTTGACATTTTTCAATTATTTTGTCACTTGATTTTGTTTAAATTTGTTTTCTGTCTATCAAAGAGAAGTTTGGTAGACGACGACTTCTATACAGGTTCATTATTCGATCTCACCGAAATTTTGCTCATAGGGTGGGTACTAGTATAATAACACAACAATGTGTAAATATTGCAATGCGTACTTACTTATAACACATAAGATTAGCGAAGTGACCATGGAAAAAAAAAAAAAAAAAAAAAAACTTTATTATTCATACGCAATTAACGTGGATTTATTTTGTAAATCAAAATATATTGTAGTCGAATTTCTGCCAAAAAATGATTGTTGTGTCCTCGTCTCGAGTAACCCCCGTTGATCGGAACTAAAATTATTTCGATAAATTTTGACTCCACCCAGGTTGTACGCGACTTTAAAGTACCACTTTGTGATTGTTCAAGCGAAGCAATTCCCATTCTATACGCGTATGTACGTGTGCACAACTGCACAGCAAACAATTGTTTTGACGATGAAGTTGCCCAGCGACGAATCACGAACCCATAAACCGAAACTATCCTCGTGCGCAGTGTATACATGTGATGTTACTCGTATAAAGATACCTGCTCTTGTACTTACTTTACTTATGCACACTATACCCGTGCACCCTATATACACCATAATGAGATCAAGAGCATACATGGGCGAGGGATCAAGGGAACTTCCACTCTGGCATTACCCGCACCGACTGCCAGAGAAGCACACAGTATCTCTTAATTCCTTCGAAAACTATACCATGTATATAATATAAGCGGACTCGAGAGATAAGTAGATACTTCCCAACGTGCGCGCATTTGGAAATAAAAACTTTGCCCCGCACATGTGTACGTACTTATAAAATGAGGATTCCTATATCCGTGCACATCTCTTTGCTCGAGTTTATTCTTACTTCGTTCTCTGGAAATAACTATATAACGTTGCGTGAGTATATATATTATGTACTTGCGTAGTTTGAAGCGCGACGCGGCACGTGCGATAAAACTCATTCCTTGCTCGTTTGCCGATTCAATTAAGTAGGATACAGACGCCAAATTTTAAGCTCCAGTCGATACGTTGTATACTATAAAAATCGGAAAATCGTACAACTTTTAACTAAAACGTTAATTTGATACGTGTATATGTATACGAAAAAAAAAAAAAAAAAATCACTCGATCGGCAATCGGTAACAAAAAAGTCCCTCCCGATGAATCGAAAACCACCAGCGGAGGAAAAAATAGAGACAGTTGCCCATCGGAAGTAAGTTCCTGCACTTCCCCTTCCCCGCTTGCGCGCAATGGTTCCGCTCTAGCGTCACATCCTCTCTGCTCCCGCGACGCGCATCGTATAAGCTCGTACACGCGTGCATACCCTTCCTCTACGTACATATATTTATACACACGCTTTGAAAAAATGCACGAGCTGGACATTTAATTCTGCTGACCTGCGGAGCTCGGGGAAATTGAAGTTGGCTCTGAAGGAATGTTTTTTTTTTTTTTTTTTTTTTTTTTCGAAAAGACCGAATGTGTGTATATATATATGGCGAGTCGAGTTTAGAGCGCAGCTATGCAAGGGGGTGGGGGAGGGAGTTTAATTGTTTCGGCGATACGACGGGCACAATGGAGTGCAAAGTTTTAGGCGCGATATAACGCTTATACGGGGAGCTAATGGATAGCGGAAACAAGTTGCTGCCGCGGCCTGATTCTCGTCAACGGGCATGGGAAATCGGCGCTTATTTGTTTTCGTGCACTGTTAGCATCACGACAATGTACAGGTGGAATCAAAGATTACGTCATTTCGAGGCTCGTGGCGCGTTACGTAATCGTGAAAATTCACGGAGCCCGAGTCGATCGGCGGGAGAGTTTCAAGCCCTTCGAGTTTCGTGCATAAAGTGTTAAATCGAGCAAAGTGCCCCACGACTATCGCTCGCGCGTGCGGAGTAAATGTGCGTACACGCGGGGCGATCTAAAAGCAATTATCGCGGACTCGGCGTTTTTTTTCCCCCCATGCACTTTAGCTCGACTGCTCTTGTGCCATTAAATTCTCTGTCGCGCCCTTCTTTTTCCCCCCGAAATGAATTATCATCGCTCGGGTGTCTATTAACCGGATCTACTCGTTTATCCAACTATTTCGACCGAACTGGACTTGTTACTGATATTTTTTTGTCCTTCGTTTCAAACAAATTTAATGAACAACTCGCCAGCGTTTCGGAAGAAAAAAAACCAAAATGTCCTATCGGAATGCCACCGAGATGAATTATTCAATCGCGTTGCATACGTACCTTGATTACCCTATCTCCGAACGATGCTGCTTATGCATTTTTTTTTTTTTTTACATTTGTACACGTAGTGCATATAAATACGCGCGATACAGCTATGAGACGCGAATAACGTGGTGGTATGCACGTGGGTATGTATATAGCCTTTCACATTTCAAGGGCCGAGGTAATATAAAAAACACGCTCTGTGTGCTCCTCGTTTTTGCTCGCGTGTGGTTAATATAATAGCGAGAATCGGGAAAAATAAAATTGCGCTATTCGCGTAATCATCGATCGAAAGTCCCCGCATCGATTTAAACGCGTGTGTCGCGCGCATGACTATATTTATATTATTGTGGATACGTAAAGGTAATGCAATATGTTTCGCGGCGACAAACGGATCGTAGTGTTTCAAAGGCCTTGCCTTAAAAAGAAAAAAAAAACTATTGGTGATCAAAACGTTAAAGTGAGTCACGTGGCTTTGTGTATTAACTGAAGAAAAAAAAAAAAAAAAAAATGCTTTTGTTACACAAATTGTCGAGAGATCGTATACCTATGCGATAATGTAATACGGAAAAGCAAAACTTGTCATTCGCGAGCTGTTACGGAGCAGCGATGTTCCATAGGCATGAAAACGAAAGAAAGAAAAAAGAAAAAACAATTACTCGCTTCTCTTTTCCGTCCCGTGAATATAAATATGTACTGTACTATTTTTGCACCGAAACATTACACACGGTCGCGTGCATATATATACGTAGGTATGCGAGCGGCTATCGCAAAACCGTTCGGCTATACTGTACATTATAGCCATTATTGCCACCGCGTATATGTTGCTCGTACAAGCGCACACTTTCGAAATTCCTTTCTGGTGTAAAATGTTCGTACCCAAAGGAGACGCATCAGCTCTGAACATAAGATAGAACACCCGCGCGTATCCTATACGAAAGATATTGGAAGAAAGCACTGTATATGTATACGAAGTGAGATGATACACCGCGATAACATTAGACGTCTCCTCGTTTAAAGTTGAATTTCAAGCGAGCGCTCGACGATACATTCAAGCACCAGCGAATAAATTGCATCAGATGCGTCGCTAAACACCCCATGTGTATATAATGTATAGGTACGGATATAACGTGTGTGTATCGTGCAAAAATATTTTAACGGGTTGTACACGCCATACGTATGTGTCGAGCGTGTGGGTATTAGAACTCGCGCGAGTATTTTTGCTGATTAGAGGGAAAAGGGGAAAAAAGAAAAGTGAACGCACGCGCGTGGAGTGAAGGAAGTTACGTGGATATGAAATTGAATATTTGTCGCGGCGCGTCTGGTAAAATTATACGGCACTGTGTGCGCGAAGGGACCACCGAAGAATATTTTGTTGTTGGGTTTTCCGTGAAATCGAGTTTTCGTAACCGGCTCTTCCGAGATGACAACGAAAATAACAGGTATAGGCGCGTGTGTGGCTTCGTCGACTAAGTGGGACGAGTATAAGTGTCGGGCAGACCTGTGGTATCGAGTTTCCATCGAGATTTAATCAAAATTCAAAAAGTGCTCCTTTTTTTATAAAATTTGTAAAATAAGCTGCATGGGAGTGCTGTTAAAAAAAAAAAAAAAAAAAAAAAAGATAAAAAATTTCGTTCAATAATGACTAATATTTTGGTTCAAACAAATTAATTAAATGCTTAACGGTGCCAAATTATAAAATATTCAAAACGTTTTATTTCAAACAAAAAAAATTTAATCCCTGCGCAATTTTTCATTCGTATTTTTGATGCTTTCTTTTTTAACGCTTTATTAGTCGTACGAAATAATGTATTTAAAAATTCGTTTTAAATTAATTAACAAGGACGACGCTACGCACAGTTGCGTTTGACTTGAATAATTAAAAAAGTATTTCGTTTGCAAAAAAAATTGTTAATTCTTCTGAAACATACCCACTACGATTCTACTCACTTGCACGATAAGTGCGTGCACCTATACAGAGGAATTCCAAAACAGCGATCGAATCGTTTTGCATCCCAACGCAATGAATCAGCCGTTCAATCAGTCACCGCTGGCGTTTGAATTATTTCCGTTCCAATCGAGTAGAAAACATTTGCCGATCTGAGATACCTGAGCGTCGCGCGATTCACGCACGAGGTACGTTAATTATAAAACAACTGCGCGGAGGTGAGCGCGAAAATCGTTCAGCATCCATATGTATATAGCCGGATGTCATTGCACTTCACGGCAATCGAGTAGATACATCCACGGACCCCCCCCCTGTAAGGATACACGTACACGTGCATACTCAACTTTCGACCTCACTTGCACCTTGAACCTTTTCAATCCACGCCCATGTTTCGGTGCATTGAGGACAAAAGCGACATAATTAAAAAAATTCGTATACGACATAACGCCCAGCACGTGAATACCAGGCTTGTAACATATATGTTATACTCGGTTGTGGTGTAGAAGAGTCGGGCGCAGGCAGCACTCTCACTTTGCGAATATCTTGCGCAACCGAGCACAGAACCCACACATGCGTCCATATAGATAGAGCAAACGTGTACACATACACACACACACCAACACTCTGTGCTCTTATACTCGCGCAGCATCTGCCCCCGGGCCTGCTCCGCTCGACACAGGCGCACAGATCGGTTTGCAAAAAAGTGCACCCACGGAGAGGAGCGCATCCTCCTACCTATATATTTATTTCATTCTTCGTTCCGCCATCGTCTCCCGTGCTGTGCAGCATCCTCGCTCGGTCCAAAATCGGTGCTCGCACGGAAGATCGGAAAATTGTCGTCTCCCTTTTTGTTTTTTTCTTTTTTTATTTGCTTCAAATTTTATCATCAACACTGTGCGGGTCGCGCAACGCACCGACAACAGCTACCCATGCCATTATCGCACGTGCGTGTGCTCCACGAGCTGCTTTCACACTTCTTCCACGCACGCACGCACAATTCGAGTGCCACACTATGTGGGCGCTCTTTTTATTTGTTGATTAATTATTTTTCCGTGACGTTTCACCAAATCGTCTCCGCAATTCTTCCTCACGGTTTTCGACGAAGACAGCTCGCGCACTTGGTTCGTGCCGATTTCGATGATCGGTAACTACACGTAACGGGGCACACTTTGCGCGGTCTAAAAATAAATGAAAAAAAAAAAAAAACAGGGGGTTGATGATGCAAGCGTATGTTTTCAAGCACCCACCACGCAGGAGGGGAATCGCGCGGGAGAACGCCGACACGCACCGAGACGAGAGTTTAAAAGAGAGAGAGAGAGAGAGCGCGAAGCACCGTGAAAAAGATCGGGAAGCAAACTGACACGTATGTAGCCAGGAGCAGAGGCCTTACCTGTGCCTCCGCGTATTATACAAGCTGGAGCCTCGTGCCGGCCCTCTCTCTCTCTCTCTCTCTCTGTCTTATTTACCTGGTGTGGCTTGTATCCACGCTCTTTTCTCCTTCTCTCTTTTACTCCTGGCGTTCGCCCGGCTATATACATTCGCTCCTCCTCCACCAACAGCCATATATACGTCCGACGGTCTGTCTCACTCGCGCCTGTTACTACTTATACCTCGGCCTGTGCGCCAATGCAGGAGCAACCGAGAGAGGACGATAGACCTGGCACACGATACATAGATATAATAATTACCTGGGGAACGGACCGACCGACCGTTGCCGATTCGTTGCTGCTCGCTAGCGTTTTGTTTCATCGAGTTTACTCTGTTTTTTTTCATCACGTGGACCCTTCTTTGTTTAATTATTGTTGTCGCCTAGAGTTAATGATAACGAAAAAGCGGGTGATTGGACGTTGATCGATTTATCATGGGAAAGGTGAGCGCTTCGAGCTTCCTTACCGATCGAGCCGCAACATAATGTACCGTCAAAGAGATATACATATATGTACATAAGCTTTGAGTAACGTCATCGTGGCTGATTTTTTTCTTTTTTTTTTCCACTCATACGCAGCCGATCCTCTTTTATCGCACGAGATATTGGACGCCGGATGACAAAACGCGCAAAATCCGGCTTTACGCGTGTACACACGGCAAAAGATTACCCGCAGGCATTGTGCTCGAAAGCGCCCGATACATCGTAAAGTCCGTCGTGTGTTTGTCGCGCAAACTCAAATCTCATAAGTCACCCCCCCCCTCCGTGGGAGGAGGAAAAAAACTTTTGCTGCTATCTCGGACGAAGCATACATACATACATGGGAAACGCGTGCTTTTGCAAAATAAATACGTATCTCGTGAACAGGGCGCGCGGGGTGTACCAAGGGGTATTGTGTACTTTTGAAAAAAGAACAAATTTTTCTCTTTCCCCTTCTTGTTATTAAAAATTACTCGGCAAGAAAGTTTATTTGTGTGTACATGCAATACACTCGGTGGGCTCGGAGAGGTGAGTTCTGAATTCATTTACCTTCCAGCTCGCCAAAGAGTTCAAAAGAAGGTGAAAACTCAAAGGGGGAGCTGAAACGCATTGCATGAAATGTGCGCTCCGAAGTGTAAAGAAAAAGGCGTAGAGTCCCGTCGTTTGCCTAATTGAATCCCCGCCAAAACATTCGGCAGCGCCGCGAAGCCAGTTGTTTCCTCGGGTCGGAAAATGCTTTAGGGGGGCAGAGTCAGGAGTCGCTTCTTCCACTCGAGCTTCGCTTAAACACGAAAAGGCTCTCGCGAGCCGAGTTTAAAACTTTTGCAAGGGGGGGGGGGAAGAGAAAAGGAGAAGGGCTCCTCGACGACGAGGATGAGACATCCCTTGGTACGGCTCGAGCGATCGAAGGCTCGGAAAAGGAGTTGGTGTTTTTTATTTTGAGCCATCGGACCCACCCACGGGTTTGTGTTCTCGCGTCAGCTCGCGATATTGGTGAAATATGTGATGCGTATCGATCCCCACGTGGAAAACAGACGGCTGACGAGCGTCCGGGCAAGTCACGGAGTTGCAATAACACTTAAGAAGTTTCGCGTCGAGCGACAGCGAGTCTTTGCCAACTTTCACTCCCCGAGCGGGGGGCATGAGTTTTTGGCCATAAAAATTCATCAGCTCGTTAGCTTTCGACTTCCTGCGACGATGCGTAAAAAAAAAAAAAAAAAAAAAAAAATTCTACCGTGTTACTCTACGGTATACTCATGCAACGGTGCACATAACATGTTAAAGCCATACCCATTTTGTTGCCACTCCTCCGCTTGACCCGCAGACATATCGTCCTGGATTTAATGCACTGCAACAGACAAAGGCCATCGATCGGTACATCAGGTAAAACACACACCTCCGCTCGTCCCCTCTCCAGAGACTCTTTCTCTTTTTTTCGAACCAATTCACAGCTGGAATTCTTCCAGATGACGGGTAATTTTTTTCCCCTCCCCGAGCAAACGGTATGCAGGTATACGCAAAATAATAAAAAAAGGACCCAAGCTAGACGGGTGCCCTGCTTTTTCTTTTTCCAAGCAAATTATCGCGACTGGAGCTCGGCCAAGGCCCCCTTCCATAATACGTGCACGAGGTGTACTACGCGGATATCGAAGTTTAAACGCAAAGATTCGAATTTGGTTAAAAGAGTAGCCGTTTTGGATGAAAATCAAGAAGCTCGTAATTTCGTTTGCAAATATAAAAACAAAAGGGCATTCTTACTCACCTGGTGTATGTGTTTAATGACTTCCTCGTAGGTCGCGTTCTCGAGGGTCCGACCGTTGATCTCGAGAATCTCGTCACCGACCTCCAAGTTGTCGCCATTGTCGGCCGGCGAGCCTGTCCCAAAACACAGGTTACGATCCATTAATTTAATCAACACATGTATTAAATACACGATTTATGGTGCAGCGAATGAAAAATAGTTCCTCGAGGCGTCGAGGTGAACATTTTTAATTAAAAACGCCCGGTGGTGCATACATACAGAATGGACGTATATACCTCGGCAACACATTGGCATTATTATGCAACCCCATTGTATATTCGCGCGCAAACGAGGTCCTGTCGAACTCGAAAATAAAAAATGGCCCGACTGGAGTGAGACGCGCTTTAATTCATCAAAAAATGTCGACATCGATGCGCTATGGATTCGCGTTTCTGGGCTGCGCGTCAAAAATTCATCCGACCGGACCAGAAGAGCTTTTCGGGAGTCCTTCGGTATGAGAGCGCTACTGGGCCATCCTTGCATGGTATAGGAAAAAAAGACACTGTAGCTCGAGCTCTGTACACAAGGGAATACTCCTGAGCGGCTTAAAAAAAAAAAAAAAAGATGGGGGGAGGAGGGCTTTATTATCTTGACGCTCTATTCATTGGAGGGAAAAACCGCATACCCGAAGAGCGGAATAAAAGCACGGCCAACACGAGGGAGTGGAATGCGGTTCCTCTCACGGCGCGGAGCGATCGTGCGCGACTTATCTTAGAAATTTCCTCATTTCCCGGCTATGAAATTTTACACGCGGAACATTCCAGCTGAGCATATGCGGGTGGAAACTATAAGGGGTTGTAAGGTGTATCGGTGGAAGGGAAGAAAAGGGGTATAAGGGTCAATTTTTTTTTTTTTTTTTTTGGGGATTCGTTGATCCGGGAATTGTAACATTATAAAAGTATGCCAATTTTTGTACATTTTAAACCTTTTAATTCTTCAATGTCAATGAAGGAGATAAGTTTTAAAAAAGAAACATTTTTTGTGCAAAAAGGTATTTAAGAAACGTCTTCACTGTTACTTTAAAAATTTAATTAAGTACAAACGACAAAAGTAAACATTTTCTTTCAAGAGCGAAAATCAGTAGTAAGTGCCCGGTTTTGGTCAGACATGCATCGGCCGGTAGCTAAAAAGTCGAGTGATGCATTTCTATATACGTGGACAAATTGTTTAATAAAAATCCCTAGCGGTTTCTTTAAAAAGTACATATATTTTTCTCAACCTCGTAAAAATAATGATGTGATACAGGGTTGGGTACTCTTGGCTCTTGCGCAAACTTTTTTAATACATCAAATCCAACACTGCTAGCACTTGGAAACGCATAAATATCAATAGTTTCAAAAAACCACGTAACTTTTCAAATTAATGAAATGACTCTCTCAAACGCGTTCTATTTACACTTGCATACGTCAAAGGAAGCGAATATAAAATTCAGTGTACATGATGAAGAGCTTCAAACCTCATATTTTTTTGCTGTAATTATTTTGAGTGAATTCTTAGCATTATGACAAAGAAAAAAAAAAAAAAAAAAATCAAACAATCAATAAAAAAAAAAAAAAAAAAAGCTTCGGAAAACATTTTCCGCGCACAAATTACTTTCATATCAATGCTGGCCGTGGCTTCAAAACCCATCCCAGTCGAATTTCCCCTCGTTACTTTAACCTCCGAAATTCTCGTGCCATGCATAATTCAAACTTACTCCTCAAACGAGCGGCGCGCTCGTGCAGCTTACGTACATACTTCACGTAAATAACCAACTTTGGACTCGAAACTTTCAACTCGACCGCGACCGCGGCCACGATTTTTCTCACGCGTATAATCACCCCACACCCCCTCCTCCTCCTGGTTTTAAGCCGAGCATAAAAAAAAGGACTATTATTTAATCATCCTCTGTAACCGCGAGCAAGAGGGCAGGCATATACTCCCGTATTTTTTCCTGTTTATTCAAATTTATTCTGGCCGGGTATTTTTAATTTGCACGGAGAAATATTAAATTACACCCCCACCACGGGCACATTTGCACTTTTAATTTCAATGAAGAAAAGAAGAGGAAAAAAAAAATAAAATAAAATAAAATGAAGCAAGACTCGTTAACGGTATGAAAAAAAAAAAAAAAACGCGGTAACTCATTAAGCCTCGCAATCAGCTCGGGGGGGGGGGTCGCGCAATTCAAAGTTTATAGAGAGCAAAACAAGCTCCCGCGCGCGTTCACACGCAAAACAACGCGAGCACGAGAGGTGGTGTATCGAAAACGGCAAATAATCAGCGCCCAACCGTGAAGAGAACCTACACCTGGTTAGTGTACCCATCCGCCCCATTGCACTGCGCCGGACAATCAAGCTGTACAGCGTATGTGTATACGGATCGATATCCCTTGGGTTGTGGTGGGTGACTGAGAGAAAGGAAAAAAAAAAAAAAAAAAAGAGACGCGGGACATTGCGCAGGCAGCCGGAAAAACGGGATCCAGGGTTCAAGTGGAAAATAAGTCTATGTCTATGGTATATATAGCTGTGTTGCGCCGAGCGTATATTATATATACGGGGGAAAATAAAAATAGGGCAGCGTTTAAGAGGTAACTGGGCTCTTTTCGTAATGCCCCGGTGGTGCCCGCGAGAACCTCCGGCTCTGATCTTTTTAAAGGGGATGTATCGAGCACGCGGGTGTTTTATTGGTTCGAGGTTGGAAAAAATATTTTTTTATAAAGAAAAGCTCAAAAATCAACGCGTGATCGAAACCAAGGGAGAAGTGGGCGTAGGGGTGGAAATTCGGAAATCAAACAGTGTCCAAGCTATACTCGTGTAGGTGTATGTAACACAATAGTTGTGCACCGAGTTCGTTTAATCTTCCGGTGGTCGGTCATCAAAAGCTCCAAGTACTTGATGAACGGAACAATTCGCTTTGAGCGCCCGAGAGGGGCGGGGGCGGTGCGAGTCAATAGAGAGGGCAGTTTTAAGCCACCCATATATGTATACGTGCATGTAACACTCGTATAGTTGCGTTAAATAATACAGGGGAATCATTTAACGTGGTAATGAGAGAGCAGCGGCGAGAGACGGGATCGAGCTTGCGAAAAGTTAGGTTGATATTGAAAATCCAATTGTTACGGGTTCACGGAAAATTAGATTGGTTTTTAATCGTGAGATTACAACGCTGCGGTCGTAATGGGTGAGTTATGGAATTTCTGAGGTTAACTAAGCTTAAGCAGATGACTTCAGTAGAGCAAATTTCTTTTGCCCTTACGTGAATCTTAAATAATTGAATCTACGTTAATTACTGCTTTTCCAATTGTCAAAAGATGTATATTTTTAGAACTACAACCTTTGCACCGATATGCCGTGGAATGTCAAATATAGTTGAAAGTGGGTGTTGTAAAAACAAGTTTCATTGTCATGAGATTTTTTTAAGTTACAAATTGCTTGCCCAACAAAAATGGGTTCAAAGTTTTATACTTTTGAGATGCATAACTTTTCGCGACAATGTTTGCAGGGGTCTGAAACCATACCGTTAAATGTATACGCTATAAATAGAATTCCTAATAACTGGACTTTAAATCATCTGATTAAATGAAAACAAAATTGTACCTA
The DNA here is from genome assembly GCF_036245765.1 of Copidosoma floridanum. Taxonomy (NCBI): domain Eukaryota; kingdom Metazoa; phylum Arthropoda; class Insecta; order Hymenoptera; family Encyrtidae; genus Copidosoma; species Copidosoma floridanum. The sequence goes on from NW_028321891.1 coordinate 7,092,957, forward strand.
TAAAATAAGAGCTTAATCAAATGGAAAAACTCCTTGGAATGGTCTATTAAATTTCTTGTTTCCAAAAACCCAGTGTTGCAATTTATTTCAGTTGGCTACGCTTTTTGCCGCAACGAAAATACAAGGCACTCCTGTAGATGCCCAAAAGCGAAAAAATAGAAATCAATTACTCTCGCGCCATCGAAAAATAACAAATCTGCACGTTATTGGACCGAAAAAGGTGGATGAGAATTTTTTGAAATCTGTCAGAAGTAATGCACCGGTGAACTTGACACAAGGGACAGAGTAAGAAAAAAAGCACCTCCAAGCTGGAGAGTAAAGTGACAGGGAGGATATTTTTCTCGATCGAAAACAGTTGGAGTTTTAATTACTGTGCGTGTGTCGTCGTCATCCAAAAGAGAGAGAGAGAGAGAGAGAGAGAGGGAAATATCATCAAAAAGAAGTCGGAGGAAGGAGGTCGAGCGTGCACTGCAAAGAGCCCGGCAACATAGAACGGAGCTGGAGCAGGAAATCCTTCGGACGCGAATAACGACTCCGAACAATACGAGGAATCGTCCCTAGGCTGCGCCCTGAGCTTCTCCCTTTTTTTTCTCTCCCTCTCTCTACTTTTACAAGAGCAGGACCGCCGCCCACCTTTTCCTCTTTCTTCTCGTTCTTCTCCTTTGCACTGAGAGGAGTGTGATAGAGAGAGAGAGAGAGGGGGGGGGGAACGAAGGCAAGAAAGAATAAAAAGGATTTAATGATATCCTCGCGTTGAGAGAAATAGAAGGGACCAAGAGTGGAGGAGGCGTCACTCGGCGTGGGAGAGGAAGAAATCACTTTGGAGATTTCCGGGTTTAATCGAAGCGCCGGCTTTGCGCGTAAATTATTGTCCCACCGGATTGATCTTTCGCGTGGGATTCCCAGGTATATTTTCCTATATAATCGCTCACACCTAGGGATGTATTTAACAGCGAAATGACATATCATTTTATAAATAAATACGAACAAAGGCCACCAACAACAGAGATAGAAGTAACCTGCACGTGCTTATAAAACAAAAGATGCGCTCGCACGTACACTCACCGTAGAGCTTCATCTTGCCGGCGTGGTTCATCAATATGATGATGTAGCCACCGAGGTCGACCATTTTTCCGCTGTGCCTCGAAGCAGAGGTGCCTTTTACACGAGGGTAAGCGTTAAATGCAATACAGAAGTGACAGTGGGAACCGGGTGTCCTTGGCCGTTCTCCTCTTCGCCGGCTTCTTCATCGTGGCGTAGCTGTGAACATCGCTGTGAAGTAAAGGGGTTGTACGGGGGGCCGGCCAGCCGAGGGCCACTTGCCGGCACTACATCTTCCGCGGCACCTCGACCGCGTTTCTGGTGTTTTGCTATGGCCTAGCTCGGCTCAATTGGACGATGGATTTTTGTTTCTGGAGCGCTGCTGCCGGCGATCGGGTGGAAGCTGGTGCTCGGACGCGGTCGACGAGCTGAGGTCGGGGCTCGGCATCGTCAGCTGCAGCAACTTCGCTTCGTCCATTGTTGGCTCTGAAAATGAAAAAAAAAAAAAAAAAAAAACAGAAATGTTTATTTTTCCCTCTTCTCATCTTCAGTGGTACCAATTGATCGGTATTGTTATTCTTTCGAACGAAAAATGCAAAGGTTTATCGATCTCACGGAGACCAGCGCGTATATTCAAAACACGTGCGTCGTGCACTAAATCAGTAGAAAAGGTAAACGGTACGGTCGGACGGGCTGTTTTCTACTGAACGGGCAGTCGTATACCTACACACGTATAAGTATATGTGTATACGGGCGCATGAAAATCGAGAGCGGCATTCATTTTCCCGGGGAAAAGCATTTTCAATTTTCTTAATAAACCGGGAGAGAGAGAAATATGGTTCAATTTCAAATTTTGCCACGCTAATACCGTGTGTACCTAGTATTTCTCGCGTGTACAGCGAGCGAAATAGTTTCTCTTTTTTTTTTTTTTTTTTTTTTTTTTTTTCTTTTTTCATTTAAGAGCAGAGAGAGCATCTAATGGAAAGTTATAGACGTGCATCGCGTCATCCGATCACGTAACTTTCCGCATTGTTGCATGGTAACCGTGGCTTAATTGAATTCATACGACGTCATGTGGTGCGTCGTTCCGGTCTCCCCGAGATTAATACACCACACCGTATAGGATGCATAATTTTACTTTGACAGTGCAGCGCTTCGGACGAGCGTATACGTGGGGGTATTTTTTGTTATAACTTTTCTCGTTTTTTCGTTGTTGTGCATACAAAATGGTCCGCAAAAGTCTCGGCTTCGAGAGCCAGTCTTGGATTACCGTGGTGAGAAAAAAAAAAAAAAAAAAAAAAAAAACATAGCTACTGTAGGTACATCGATTATTAAAAACATCATAGTTGACGAAGGAATTAAACAGCATTTATTTCTCCATTTTCTTGCTCGAGTGACAATTCATTCGAAAGAGCCGAGTAACGTCAGCAGGATTATTAAGAAGAACAGGGGTACAGTAGCTGTTACTTCAACAGCGTTAAACAATGCCGTTTTGACATTTCTCCGTCTCTACCTAGCTCGCGTTCTTTTCTTCTCGTTGTTCTTCGCGCGCAAGTGCACTCGGAGAAACAAAAAAAGAAAAAAGAGTCTTCACGTGAATGCCACGTATGTACAATGTGTGTATACGTTTCCACAGTCTGGCAACTTTCGACTAGCACAAATATACTCATGCTCGCGACAATTTACACGTTCGTATTTTGAATCACAATAACGTACATCAATAATGTGCTCGGTCTTTCTAGTCCTCCGTATTAAGTAGGCTGAATGTACGACTTTGATTGTCGAGGAAAACAAGAGCTCTCCTGCCGTGGTAAATATTTCAAAGAGCTCCGGAGCACGCACAGCCTCCCACGTACACCTAAATCTTTCAGCTCTTGAACTCAGACCGAGCCATTAGCGCAAAGGAACGAGGGAAGGAAAACTTGAGTTCCCCCCCCCCACTCCCGTGTAGCGGGTGCACGCGAAAAAAAGCTCAGTCACGGAGAATAGCATCACCTCACGCACATGTCACGGATGATGGTGAAAAAGAGAGCCATATGCACGCGGATCAAAGTTCGCGATAGGAAAGTTATAGCAAAGGAGGACCCACATCCCGAGAGAAGATAATATATATATATAAGAGCAGTGGGTATATGTGTATGCGAACAGAGTCACACAAGCAGCCGTCGCGAGCGCGCCCCTTCAACCGCCACCCCCGTTCGCTAGTCTCGTCCGCCCCACACCCACGAGCGAGGCTCCTCGCGACCTAGCTCCTCGACTAGGCTCTGATCCCACTGCTGGCTGCATATCTACGCGCACACAGCCTCCAGCCGCGAGATATATACATTACATAGAATATCCCCGAGGGCCCGGCCGAGGACAACAACTCTCCCTCCCTCTTTCTCTCCTCGCCCTCTTGTGCACCTCTGTCTTTCGAATCTTTTTATAGACGTAAGTACTTACAATCGAATATGCAAAACTGAGAGAAAGGTGCAGAAGATGACTGTCTAGGATGTACATGCACGAAAAAACAAAAAAGAAAAAAAAATATACGTATTGTATACACATATTTAACAAGGTCACGGTGACAAAAACAAACAATCACAATTGGCATTTACAGTATAAGCAACTTACTCGATGGACCGTCAGCCTTTATGCTAGCGATTTTGGTGGTAATCCAGGCACAAGCAATAGTAACTCGTCCGTCATCCCGTCCAGCAGCTATACAAGGCACGGCTGCGCCTCGGTTTTCGAGGTTACGTGCAAGCGCAGACCTCTTCCTTCCTCCACGTCGTCGCCGCAGTCCTAACTATGTAGCCTGCCCCAGCTCTCGTTGTATCTATCGGCACCCGCACTTGACACTTTTTACGTTATTCTGTACTTGCAACGATAAACCAAACACGATCATCATAAATAAAAAACAAAACAAATGATAGTACACTCGAGAGCACAAATACATTCAATTACGTGTAAAATCAACAAATCAAAGTAAGGGTGTGTGATCCTTGATTGTGAGAAATTGTATGCACAGGATGATGATGAACACTCCTCTCTCTACATCGTCACGCACTCGCGTACACGCATACAAAAGTACCGTGCAACCGCAACTCGCAAGTAGGTACCGCGTCTCCTCGTCTCCTTGGACGTATACGTGTGTACGATAACCTATACGATGGTTATAGGTATTAGGTAGGTACTCAGTCAAGAGGAGCAGGAGGAGCTCAATACTTGATAAGTACACGCAAGTAATTACGACATAGTTCCTCGCTTGCGGCCTGGAGAGGCCAGACTGTGCCGTGCGCTCTCTGCTGGCTGCTGCAAATCCATCCCTACCTCGCTCACCCTCCGACCGACAACGTAGATACACAGCTACTACCCCCTCGCGAGGACTGCGCTCTCTCTCTCTCTCTCCCTCTGTCATTCGTAGCTCGCACCAGCCCCTATAATATACAAGGGCTGCGAGCCACGATCTACCTACGCCAAGTTATATATATGTATATGTAGCATTGCCTCCTCTCTTCCTCCTGCAAGCACTGCTCACTTCTTCCACGTTTCTCGCGCTCTTGTGGTGTTGCGCGCCCCCCTTCATCCCCAGCCTCACCCTTAACACTCCACTGTTTGCACCTTTGCATCCATTCCTTTTCCGTATGTGATGTAGGGTACCTATTTTGTTGCGCGAGCCTATAGTTGGATTTGAAACGGGGGTGCGAACGAGGGTCGCTGGAAGATGAACCGATGAACGTCCACATAGGTATACATCTGTTGTTATTTCTAAACTACTTCACATGCAATCATTAATTGTCATTAATCGTAGATGTCGGTATATCATGTTAGCTGTTCTTCAAAATTAAAAGTATACATCCAGTCGTTGGAAAACACCTGGTAATTTCAAAGAAAAAATTCACATAGTATTTCACCCTGAGTGTAAAATGAGCAACAAGAATTAATCCGCACCGTATAGACGCGCCGGTATGGCGGTAAGTACGGCCTCGGCTTCGAGTGGAAGATATCAAACAATATTATACGCAGAGGATGCTGATGCTGTCACGTAAACTACGTAACCCATGCATGCTGTATGCAAAAGGTGACATTCTGTAGAAAGTTTAACGTTGAACAGGGTCCGCATCTAAAGACTGCTGAAGAGCTCGATTCGTCGTCTCCTCTCCCGACTCCCCCGGGTATACTTTGAGTTTCGGGTGCGGTCGGGTCTTGACGGCCGACTTCGCTGATGTTATATGTTTTTTCAGAATCAGCGCTGTCTACCGGTAAGGTAAAGTACCCTGTATTCGGACAAAAGTGCTGTTCGGACCTATATCCGGACAGCAGCGATAATTACATAATTTTTTTACAATTTCTGAATGAAAAAACTTATTTGTAATCTACAGTATCGAATTGATTTAGGATAGTTACAACATACGTCGAATTAATTTGATAATTCATTAAAAGAAATGTTTTTTCTTGCAAATCGAAGTTTTTTGTGTTTGGCTGCTGTCCGGAAATTAGACACTACGGCTCAAACTGTACCCCATATTCGGACACACACATTATCCAGCAATTCACTTGCTTACAAGTGCAAAGAAATGGTTATACTATGTAGTAAAATACAATAATAATTTGTTTTTTGCATTTGTTTAACAAATTAAAGCCATTAAAGTAAAATATAACTGTATATAAAGATCTGCCATAACCTCATTCTCTCAATGTTCACGACTGTCCGGATTATGGTCCCTACGTCGTAACGGGACCTATATTCGGACTATTTAGAAATGCATTGTCCGAATACAGGGGTTTTGAGACTGAATCTTTATAATTATTTTAAACAATGATCACACGGTCACAAAGAACTTTTTTTTTTTTTAAGTGACAGAAAAATTACTTAATTATCTATATGTCAACCGTCTTTTTCGCAAAAACAGCTAATTTCTTTGTGAATTTAGAAATAGTGGATTACCTAAAATTATGTGTCCGAATAGAGGGTACTTTACCTTATTCGTTTTTTCGTCAATTTAAAGGGTAAGAATATATATGTATATATTAAATTCTAATTCTTGCATCAGAAAAATTAGAAAATTTCAAACAAAGCGCCTCCTACAGCGGGCAGCCGGTACCCTAGCTTGTGTACCGGCGGCCTCTATCAGGGTTAAGACAGGGTCCCTGCATTATCGACAGTAATGTAGTAATCCTGTCACATCGACCGTCAGTTGTTTTATTTTAGCCGTCGGTATGATACGTATGTGACAAATCGACGGTCGGTGTGACAAAATGTCCACATTGCCGTCGACCATACACGCATATATATATAATAATTTTAGGGGCATTTTAAACTCTAAACTCTGATTACTCTGATACTCAGCCGCGCGAGATGGCGCTGATCGCAAACCGACTGTGTTGATGTATAAAATATCTGATACTTTGGCTGTTTATGTGTTACAACTGCGTAGAAAATTGCAGCTTAAGTATTTATAATTTTATCAACTTGAACCCTTGATTAGGTAATTTATGCAAATTCAAGTTACATTTGTGTTAAGTGTCGTACAGCAACTTTAACTATTATAACCTTCATTCATTCTGCTCAGTTTTGTTGCATTTACCGTTTTAAGCAAAGTAAACAAAAAATATTTCCAACCGACTTATAAGTGTTACAATAATCGACTTTTTCAGATTAAAGTACAACGAAAATGGTGAAAATTGGTCTCCAGCTGAAAGCTAACCTTGAAAATATCGAGTCTCTGAAGCCCCAGGAGGAATCGTTCAAGTGGTACATGAAATTTGCCTGCAATAACTGCGGAGAGGTCTCAAGTAAGTGGAATTATATTATGCTAGAAGACGAGAAGCCAGCTCAAAGGGGCAGTGGGGTCACCCACTATGTCACCAAGTGCAAGCTGTGCGCCAGAGAAAACTCTCTGACCATTTTGCCGGACACTATTAGTGAAATTAAAGCGGACACTTGTGATCAGTTTAAAACTATCGTTGTATTTGATTGTCGTGGGCTAGAGCCCAAGGATTTTTCAGCTAGAGAAGGCTGGATAGCTTCTGTTGATGGTGGTACAACTTTTAACAACGTAGATCTCAGCGAAGGAGATTGGGCAGACTATTGTGATAAGACAAAGCAGCCTGTTAGTATCAGTTGTATTGAACACAATTTCGTAAGGGTCAAATAGCAAGTTACTTTGTTTGCTATTACACTTACTGTAAAATACATGCATTTATTACATTACTATGATTTCTGATCCATATCTATGTTTTTTTACATTTTTTTTAAAGTTTATTATTTAATATACATTGAGATTAAAAGTTCAATAAATTCTTTTTCAAACCATACATCTAAAAAATCAATAACTTACACTGAAAACATATTTATAATTTTTTTATGAATAACATTTTATTTTTATGAGTATAATCATTATTATGTGTAGAACAATCTATTATTGCACATTATAAAATTGCATCGACATTATTAGTGAGTATGAAAGTTCGCAATAAATTTGCGCAGTCTGGGTCCACAGATTTCGGGCTTTTTAGTGAAGATACAGTTTCAAGTCTGTACAGGAATCAACGTTTAAAACTTTTTTATACTTTTTATGCAAAATGTGAATTGATTACTAATATTGAGTTTTAAAAAACCTTTAATAAATCGTAGGCAGAGAAACCTAGTGCAAAATACAAACGTTTACAACTTCTTCTATACAACTAAAATCGATCAAATCTTTTTCAGTTACTTAAACGTTTGATATCAAAATATTATTTTTATTTATCGTTTGATATGTTTTGTAAATGTTATTTAATAGCATCTTGTGCTGCGACGTGCGAAATGTACTTTTCACTTTTCTTTTATCCAAATTCATTATGTTGAACACTTTGAAAAAGTTCAAACAAACCCTTATTTCTCTGCTCACGTATCAATATTATAAATATTATAAAAGATTATACTGTCGAGAGATATTTGCTAGTATCAACATTTGTATATCTATAGAATAATACTAATAATTCCTCTAGGAGTTAATTTCAAAAATTCATATCAAATTCAACGTAAGACATTAATCTTTTCATAAAAGATCAACTTTCAGTACACACATGTTCGATCGTTAAAAATAAATTTTATATTTTAATTAATAAATCAATACCTTTGTATGGCATATAATTTAATTAATAATGGAAGTCACGTATTTCTATAGGAAAAGTGTAAAAATTGCGCTGAAACGCAAACAATGTCGAACTATCCAATCGAGCTATTGTAATTAGTCAGACATGTTCTTGCAATGATCATAATCTGGTAGCACCAACATTTATATTCAAAATCAGTGCAATCGAGTACGATCGCATAGTCTCGAGAGGAATGAGTTTCAGCAATCATATGTATAATATTTACTGCCTAATCGTTCATCTACATATACCCTAGCGTCATAATTTAAGTCACATTAACTACATACCGTGCGTTTTTTCCAATTTATTAGTTTCATCGATCGACCTCTAAATGTTTTTTTTCTTTTGAGCCACTACATTTTACTTTCTACTAAACTAGTCGTATACCCGTACGTGATAATTATTCACTGAATCAGACTTGCTCGCCATCCCCAATTTATTCTCGGGCTACATTATAATATACTTGATACGCAATCCCAACTGTTTATCGGTATAACACTATTATTCATACTACACTATATGTATACTATTGGTACTGATGTTCAATACATCACGCGTCGACTCCCGTGCAGACCATCACCGACCGTTCGTTCACACACACGCATTTGCAAAAATCCACTTGCACATATATATTATGTACATGTACTGTTGCAATTGTAATAATAATAATGATAATAATAATAATAATAAGGATAATGATAATTCATCGATACACAAAATAGCTCCAAGGCAGTCCACGTGTAGGAAGTTAAGGAGGAAGAAAATACAATATTGTAATCCGGCGTTAAATCTCTCGAGTTTGGTTCTTTGTCGCGCGAGTGTGTGTGTGTGTGCGCGCGCGCACGTAAAAAATAATAAACTAAAGAAAGAAACAACGTCGCGGTGGCGTTCGCTTATAAGTTTCAGAGTGGCCGCAGGCAGCTGAACTTGAGCGCGGCGGATTGGTCCTCCAAGCTCTGCTTCAAGCCCTGCAGAGTCTCGATGAGCACGTGCTTCTTCAGCTGCGCGTAGGACGAAGCCGCCGAGGCCGACTGGAACAGGCGTGCATTGTTCTATCGTCACCAATTTTGTTGAAAGCGAGATAAAACCAAACAACAAACAAAGCAATTCACCTGCAATTGCAATTGTTGCTGCTGGTCAGCCGTGCAATCGGTATCGGAGTTCCGCAGCCAGGAAGCGGCGGCCTGTCTGTGCACCAGTGCGCCCGGCTCGGCGGGATTGACCTCGTAGACCTTGCGCTTGACCGGCTCGCTCTGCGGACACGAGTAAGGATCGGACGACAGCTCGGTCAGGCACGCCCCGGTGCTCGTCGGTACATCCGCGTGTCTCGGCACCATCGGCAGGCTCACGTCCAGCGATCTGCCGATTTAATCGATTTTCATTGGCGCGTAACAATAATGTTAAGGGTGAGGATCGGTTGTGTCGACTCACTTGAAGTCCATTGCGTCGTCCACGGGGCAGCTGTAGGCCACTGGCACAACGACGACCGGCTCGTTGATCTTTTTTTGCTGCTGCTGCTGCGTGCGAAACAAGGAGAAAATGACAAATCGGTATTGGGTTATTGGGTATATGGCCGTGCTTGTGGCGATACACACCTGCAGTCTCTTGGGGCTCGAGTGGTCGAGGAGGTCCTTGATACTGCCGCTGGAGAGCTCGGGCTGGGAGTTCCGGCTCTTGGACAAGGCGAGCTCGATGTGAAGCTCGGCGTTCTTGATGAGCTCGACTCGTTTGTTCGGCGCGATGCCCGTGCAGGTTGGCTGCTGGTAAGCTCTGCGCGGGAACCTGCTGATGGGCGAGCACTTGTCGACGGCGACGGAGCCAGACGAGCTCCACGGGTTGCTCGGCTCGTCCCGTTCGAGCTCCTCCTTGGCGCTGAGGAGCATCCGCTCGGCTTCCATGATCAGCTGCGCGTACTTGAGATCGGCTTCCTTGTCCGCCTCTATGAGAGCTAGCTCGGAGGCCGATACATTTTTCAACGAGCCCGTGCTTTCCTGCGAAAGGTTTTTTTGTTTGAATGTTTACCCTCGACGATGGCTACGGAGACCAGTGACTTTTTTTTTTCACTAAAATTTCTCCCTCAATAACTTTTAAAGTAAAGTCAACTAACCACCGGATGGACTTGCCGTCGTCTGTCGAACCCGAGCCTCGACGGGGGCGACAGCACGTGCCGGGGACTCGTCCTCCTTCGGAGACAAATCGGCGTCCCCCCGAGGCTCCGGCTCGCTGCAGCTCTGCTCAGCGGTGGATTGGCCGACCAAGCCCGTCGGCCCTCGAAGCCGCTGTTCTTCATCAGCAGGCGCTCGAGCAGCGCGCGGTTCGTCTGCGCCGACACTTCGCTCTTGTTCTTCTTTAGCCTGCAATTTTTTTTTTTTTTTTTTTTTCCTTTTTTGTTTTACATATTTCTCATCAAATTCCCCTCTGTGTGAAAAGTTTCTATTTTTTTCCCCCCTTTTTTTTTCAATCACATGGGAAATTGAAGTCTGTCGAGCGCGTAACGTTTCAATGAAGCGGTCGGGGACTCCGTCAAAGGAATTTCCAATGAAATTGAGTTTCGAAACTACTCTCCCGAGAGTCCTTCGGACCCTCCCAGACGCTCCCCTGGCTGCGGGGCATCGCGAAACTTTCCGAGGGTAAAAAAAGAAAATTCCTTTTCTTTCTTTTTTTTTTTTTTTCAACTTGTGGTCACGCTACACACCTTGAGTGAGGGGGGAGAGATATCATTCCACACTCGCTCACCTGCGATTGAGCATCTCCTGGAGCACCTCGACCTCCTCCCGCTGCTCGTTGTCCTCGTCCTCCTCGTTCCTCGAGTCGAGACTGATGCGCCTGTGCCTACGCCTCCTCTGTCTCCTCGGGCAGCCCATCCCTCGCAGCTGCCGGCGCGAGTGTCCCGTTGACGACCTGCCACTGCTGTGGTTGTCAAAGTGTTGCTGAAGCAGATCCAGACTACTCGCGCTCGCGTCGGACGAGAAATTCACCGACGAGCTGTGGTTGTTGTTGTTGTTGTTGTTGTTGTTGTTGTTGTACTCCGGCCCACTGTGGTCCGACACAATGTCCGTTTCCTTGTACACGTAGTTCTCCTCGAATCTGCCCATCACCTGTACAATGATTCGCTATGAATATTCGCTCGATCATCCAAAACAATAATCCCCAAAAGCACAAAGTAATAATCAGAAGAGCAGTGCATATTAAAAGATGCACATGCATATATGACGGGGGGTTTGTTTTTGTTTTGTTCTCCCACCTCGTTGAGGGTAATGTCGCTGCTGCAGCTGCTCGCGTTGCTCGGGCTGTTGTTGTTGCTGCTGCTGCTGCTGACGCTGCAGCTCCTACTGCTGCAACTACTCGCGCTGCTGCTCCTGCTGGTCCGGCTCCTGTTAGTCTGTTGGTGCTGGTTGTGGTAGCGAGGCGGCCAATCGCTGCGGTTCACCCTTCCAACGGGAAATAAGTGCGAGGGTAGGTATACACACATATGTAAACGTATGGAAACAATAAAGAGATCCGATGGAGGAGTTTTTCTTTGCCCTACATACAAGTACGTATCCCTTTTCGCGCTGTAATTGGAGGAAAAAGTTTTGTTGATTGGCCCGCACGGGAGGGAGCAAAAAAAAAAAAAAAAAAGCAAAGTGAATTCCCGCACAACTGTACGATACGCGTATTCATAGAACCCGTTGTTATTTCCAGACCGAGTGCATGGGCCGAGGCTCTTTGTTTCCTGGCTTCTCTTTTGCTCTCAGTTTGTTTGGTCAAGACTTTTCCTCAAGAGCCACGGATCCATTGTTGCGTGGTGTATACACCACACAACGCTCTCCGTTCATTTGTTTGCGACGCAAAACTACTGTATATATACATATTATATATGTTGTATACGTATGCTCTTCGATGCCTTTGTGCCGCAGAGAGCAAACATTATTATATTTAGCACGTTGAATTATACATGTATATGGAGAAACGAGATCGAAGAGGACTGCATTTACAGGAGTGCTTATTAATAAGCTGCCTGGCTGGTGCATCAAGAAGTGGATCGATCATCTCGGGTGAAACTTTGCACCCCGTCCTCGTACCTTTCGATGCAGGTTTCAAACTAGGCCGTTGTAACGACAACACTCGGCATTTAATTATTTCGCTCGGCTGTAATAATACGTTGGTGTCGTTCGTTGTTTCGGCTGGAAGGGGAAAAAAATAAAAAAAAAAAAAAAAACAACAACAACCAATGTTATCGCCAACCTACATAATATATATTACATGGTCGAATCGAGCGGCGATGGCGGTATTTATTGCCCGTGCGTATGGATACTCCGATACCGTTTATTCCCTGCAATATTCATGAGCGCGAGACCGCGGTGGACCGCTGCGCTTGAAATTTTAATTACACCACCGTTGCCCACAAGGTATACACGTAAATGCCGAAAAAAAAAAAAAAAAAAAAAAAAAAATGAAATGTAAATTTAAATGTAGGTATACTCGGGGGGGGTTGGGGTCCAATTAGTGCTGGCGCCCAAAGCAAAGGCAAAGAGAAGCAAGGGGGAAAAATGACGCTAATAACAAAGCGATTAATCGCGCGCAATCCTTATGATGCCTTGTCTCTTCCCCAATTAGGGGGGGCTTTAAAATGGTATATATGTATACATATACATATATATATATATATACTTACGGGCTGCGTCCGACGCTGAGGCTCTCCTGCCGGCAGCAGTAGTCGTAGGCCGAGCTCTGTCGAGCGGTCCAGGCGCTTCTGGGCTGCTGTTGGTTGTTCCCAGCAGTAGGTATGACGACGCTACGGCCGAAATTACTCGGGGAAGGCCACGGACTCGTCCTCAGCCGCGAGCGCTGCCTCGGCGACCTAACCGGTGTCACCTGTGTACATAATATGATATACCTACGTCTTTCGGTCGATTGGACGTTCACTATTGAGAGGAGAGAGAGAGAGAGTGGCGCTTGAATTCGAATTTTTCCCAAAAAGCTCAAACTTCCAAGGTTGGAAAATATCGTTCCCCGTTGATCCGTCCAAACCCCACCAACACTTGCTGGTCGGAGGAGCGAAATCGCGGATACCAAATGAAAAAGCACCCATGCATATATAGTCCTCATCCGGAAGAGGAAGGAAAACACGAGACGTGAGCAATATACCGGCGCGTGCACGCGAAATAAAAACACACTCCGCTTTTTCCCTTGTACGATTCATCAGTTCGGCGGCGTTACATCATTTCTGTTGGTCGTTCGCTTCGACGAGCGTCAGTTTCCTCTCTCTCTCTCTCTTTAAAAGGAAAAAGGGGTAAAAGACCAACCTGAGTAGTAGTTGTAGCGACGAGAGGCATCCTCCGCGGCGAGAAGAGTTGCAGGGGGTAGCTGGAGGGGACGGGCGAGGAGGAGGACGACGGGGTGGAATCCCCGAGCATGGGGGAGGAGTAGGGCTTGCGCATGAGTTGTTGCTGTTGGTGGTGGACGGGCGAGTGGATCTTGGGAGAATTGGCCAACGGCCGGCTGCTCGTCGGCGGTGCCGGCTTGCGCCACTGGTGCTCCGACTCCTCGGTGCCGGTGCCGACTACGTAACTTCCGCCACGCCGGTTGTTGTTACCGGTGCTCACCGTGTACGTGCCCGTGCCGTTTATTTGCTGGTTCTATTTTTTTTTTTTTTTTTTTTTTTTCCCCCATAGGAAGGAAAACAATCGTGCTTTGAATTTTATATTCGATACATCGCTACGAGCTTCCGAGATTTCGGGGGCTTTGCTCTTTCCCTCGCCAAGAGAGTATCTCGTTTTACACAGCCGTCCGACACTTGCTACACTTATACTTATACATATACTGTGCGGTGATCGGTAACTAAAAACGGGTCATCCCTCGTGTATACGTGTATAATTTCGCGCGTATACACCGAAGCTTTTGTACACACGATGCGTACTAAATTAACTGGTGCTCGGGTTACTTGCGAAGCATTTCCACAGGTAGGTGTATACATACATGGGAGGCAATAAGTTAGTCCGCGAGAGAAAGGAAAATGCAAACAGAGAGTGCCTGCGTACATGTACACACACAGCACAGAGAGGGGAAGAGAAGTGCTCCGTGCACAATGGAAGCGGAGAGAAACTCGATACTCTGCCATGCCTACCGCGCCATATTCCACCCGCGTCTGCTCAAATCAGTAGTAAGAGAGAGTATCGAGTCAGCCCCAGCCAGTCAGACCGCTATTTTCACTTGCTAATGCAACTCCCTTTCTACTACTCTACAAATATATGCCGTGTCTACTACTCTATACCGCAGGTATACTGCTGGTGGAAAATGAAATAAAGTTAAGGGGGAAAAAAAAGCTCGATTTCTCTCCTTTTTCGGAGCTTCCGAGAGAAGAAGAAGAACTTCCCCGAGAGCGTGGTGGGTCCAACTTTTGTTTTAAAATTCCAAGCCCCGCGGGCTCGTCTGCTGCATTATGTATATATAAGTAGGTACCACGCTTACTACCTATTACGAGCTCCAGCGCGAGAGAGGGGAAGTGCGAAAAAAAAAAAAAAAAAAAAAAAAAACGTAAAAGACCTTGCCGCTACACCGTACAGGTGTATATACTGAGCTTTGAACGAGTTTTTCGGAGAGTGAGATACGTACATATTTCACGCCCAATGGTTTCAAAGGGAGGATGGTCACCTCGTCAACTGTAGAGCTTGAAGTAACGCGCAGTATGCAGCTTTGACAGTGGTGATACAATAAGTAGAGAGGAGTTGATCCCCGTCATTCGAAATCACTGGTGCGCACTCGATAGGCCCTTATAGGTAAGTATTGCGCAAATCGCTTATGACGCGCCCGTACACTGTATATATAGACAATAAAGATTATATACAGCTTTACCGCTGAGCTCGCCCCCGAAAGCTCAACGAGCGACAATTGACGCTGCTGCGCTTAAGCTCCCCCCCCTCCCCCCTCCGCAATTGTAAAGCCTTTTCGAGATAGCTCGTTGAAATTTCGAGATTATACAAGCTTAACGGGCGAGCTTATCTTTTTCAACGTTTCATCGTGCGTTAAAATAATAATCCCCCATCGGGAGCTTTTTTTCCGAATAAACCCTCCCCCGCGCGATCGTTTCATCACAGAGATGATTGCCTCAGAGAGGACGCGTCAAAGTTCGAGGTGCATACGTGTGTGTGTGTGTGTGTGTGTGTGTATGATTGCTGGTTACTTCAAAGCGCTCATTTGAGAGGGAATACCGTGAGTCGATGGTTGTACGCGTTGCCCGTGTCGAGTGGCTGTGTATGATCGAGACGCGACATCAGGTTACGGAAGACGAGCTAAAGAGACAACCTCCCCCCCTCCTGTACACTTTTGCTCGCCGATCTTATGCGTGCTTGTCACTTTACGTGCTCAGGGAGTGATGACTGTATTTGTCGCGCAAAAAAAGAGCAAAGCCCGAGGGAAAGAAAGAAGTGATCCAACACTCACCCTGTCCCCGACCTTTGGCTGATGTATAAGCTGCCGCTGGTGGACCTCCTTGAGATCCCTCCTCTGCCGGTCGCATCTGCTCGTCCGAGTGGTGGTGCCCGGCCCGGCATCGTGTCCCTGCAGCTGATCATCCCAACCCTGGTCCCGACGCGAGTACCCCTGTCCCCCGGCTCTCAGCGCCTGCTGCTGGTGGTCGCGCGCTCTGATGTAGCACTCGGGGGCGTAGGTTGCGCAAGGCGAGGTGCCGTCTGTCGAGTAGCCCGTGCTGTAGGCGCTCTCGGGCGAGGACAGGTTCACCGCGCTGCCCGCGACCACGACCTTGCCGTTCTCGTGCCTCGGCTGTTGCGCCACCGGTGCTGCTGGTGGTGGTGCTCGCGGCAGTTGCCGACCCTCGAGGGTAGGCTGCTCGCGGTACTCCCGCCGACTGACGTCCGGCTTGAAGCTCGAGATGGCCAACGACGGCAGTATCTGTGATGCCCATACACACACACATACACCCAGTGTCTTTTATATCTTTGTGTCCTTCGTTCGAACATAGGTACAATGTATTTATGCGCATCCGCCAGGGGTAACAAGGGAAAAACTTTTTTTTCTTTTCTCTTTGCGTGATGCGCCCCCGGTTAATGGGCAATTGTTAAGTGCTCTCTTTCGCGTGTCCTACTTATATACTTGTGCCCCTAAAACTTTCTTCTTAGTTTCGGTAATTTTTAATTGGGTTGCCTAGGGGGTGTCTACTTGAGATTTTACGAGTTTCCGACACCCCAGATCAGTCTTTCTTTCCCCGTGAAATTGAATTGCATCACCCAAGGGGTTTTTGGGGTGTAAAAAAAAAAAAAAAAAAAAAAAACGTGCTCGAGGCTGCGGATATTTACATATCTTTCATCGTGGTTTCAACAGTTTCGAATATATTACATACGGATCCTATTCACGGGACGCATTGTCACGTGGCGCAAAAAAAAAATTAGCCTCCCGTCGGGGATTTTTAGTTTTCCGTCAGCCGCAGGTACATCCCCGCTCTCTGTTTTATACATTCATGGGTTCAGCAATTTCCATGCATACAGAGCTGTGCGCAGCCCGGGGTTTTTTTTTTTTTTTTTTTTTCCCCTTGTCCGAAGAATCCAGAGCTCGCGAGTATTTTTTCGAGAGGAAAAGCGGAACAGACGCGCTCCATTCCGATTCGACGTGTTTCCATTCGTATACGTGTTTTTTGCGTATACAGGGAATGAATTGGGGGAAAAAAAAAACTTTGTTAACCGAGAAAAGTGCGAAAATGACGTATCTTCGATTATTGTAGAGACCATTTGTGTTTGTTTTAAAATAATGATGTTATAACGGATAATGGAGAGCCAGTTCAGATGTGTATGTAATACGGACGATGGAGGGTGGGGGATGATGGAAAAGCTCGAGGATCGGCAAGTCGTTTGGAGGCCTCTGGGACCCCCATCTCCATAAATGATGGGTGCGGGAGCTCTCCACGCGCGGGTATTATCTATATGTACACGTAGGTCCTCCATACATCAGGCAAGCCACTCCGTACTTGGCGTGATCAAGAGTCGGTAAACGTACAAATAGGCCCGAGGAGGGAGCATAAAATCCGAACCCTCTGCGCAAACACCTCCCTCGAGAGGGAGCGCGACGAGGACGTGATGCCCTTTCACGAGATTCGACTGAAATCTTTCGAGTTGGATGAAAGCAGAAAGAGAGAGAGAGATATATATATATATATATATTGTCGCTGTCAAGAGGAAGAAAGAAGGTTACGTCGTCCTCATGGATTTACAGTGGCTGCGCGCGAGCGATTCCTTTCTTTTTTTTTTTTTTATTGGCCCCCTCTCTCCCTCTCTCTGATCGATCGTGGTGTAAACTGTCGCGCGAGAGGGGGCTGCTTTACGTTTATAGCGCTAGGGCGTAAAGAGAGGGTTTACGAGCTACGTGTATGGCCGTTGAACGCTGCTGGGAGGGATGTATGATATACCTTTAAGTAGGAAAAAAGAAAAAGAGTGGGTGTCTCATCAGTAGGTCAGGTATGGCTCGAGGGACGAGCTCGAACGGAACAGTCAAAGCTCATTTTCTAGGTTTTCGGCTCCCGCGATTTTTCCCGTGATGCCTGCCTGTTGATGTAAATATGTGATTTTTTTTTTTTTTTTTTTTCTAGAGGAGCCTAGCTCGCTTCCTTTTCCGTATCCAAGTGCTAAAAAAAAAAAAAAAAAAAAAAAATGTAATTCCAGCCACTGATAACTACCTTGTCTCTTTATCTTAGTAGAAATAGAAAAAAAAAGAAGAGGCAGAGGATCCTCCGTTTGTTTTTCATCGACTAGCGCACGCGCACATGTATAGAGTCTTTGATTGGAATTTTTTAATAAAAGAGAGTCAGTGGATGCAGGTGGATAGGCCATAACAGAGCTCACGTGTGTGCATACGTGTGCGCCAGATATGCCACGGTATCTCTTTTTATCTCTGCTCTTCTCTTTTTCACCTTCTTTCTCGTTATTCCACATCCGCGGGATCTTGCCGTAATGAGCAATGCGCGAAAGTTGAAGAGCCGAAGCTTCTTTTTTTTTTTTTCTTTTTTTTTTAATTTGCGTAAAGTACGCCCTGCCGGCTTTGTAGGTCAGGTTGTTACAGGAATTTTTTAAATTAAAATTTCGTAGTGCATTAATGAGGATTGATTTTTTTTTTTTTTTTTTCTTCCAAAGATACGCGCATGAATAATACAATTCCAACGTTTTCCATGCGCGTGTATGATAAGGACTTTTTGAAAAGTTCCCTTTTCGAGCGCCTCCGCGCATTTGGAAGTAGCTGGCGGGACCTCGCGTTGAATAAGTTTTGGAATTTTCACGGGATATTACATAAAGTCCGGCTCGCGAAGCTCCCCCGTGCAAGTAAGTAGTTTGAGTCCGAGTACGGTAAGACGCGCCTTTCGGGCATACCGATGGCCCTTTTTTTCGAAACCATCCAACGTGTATCTTTCCTCCCATTTATCAATTTTAATTGCACTTTATCGAAAGCCACTACTTTTTATTTTTTAATTGAATTTTTTTGTTTTTCAATAAAGAATAAAAGGGTATAACTGTAGCGAGTTGAAAAAAAAAAAAAAAAAAAAAAAAAAAAAAAAAAAAAAAAATGTTGAATACAACCCCGCATCGTGTTTGAAAAGCCGTAGTTCACCCCGTGCACTGTACGCGCCATAATTTCTGCTGTACGTCCCCGGAGAACGTAACAAGTTTACCATCCAAGAGTTTCGCGGGACTCCGATAATTCAATTACTCATTGGTTTATCGGACACTGGAGTAAAAAAAAAAAAATTCCAGGGCTCCGAAGGGAAATTCCGGTGGGCCTACCATACCATCGCTATTTTGCTGAACGTATATACTTATAGTGTATGTGTGTGTGTCAGTAGATAAATTAATTACCAGCATGGACAGACCAATTACTTTAGAGGTAAATTATTCTCTGAAAAGCCCTTTTTCCGTAAAGATACGTGCATTTTTTATCAAGTATTCGGTGATCAATGAATAATGCTCGGATTCCTTGCCAATTGTACTAGCACGTGATTTGTTTATCAAAAAAAAAAAAAAAAAAAAAAACCTTTAATCAAATCCCGCTTTTTTGTAAAATCTCAATTACTTTTGTTTGTGGTCAAAACAAAAAAAAAGAAATAAAAAATTTTTCTCGCCTTATTAGTATTTTTCCGATTTACAACTGACTGTTCAGAGAAAAGCGTACCTTACAGAAGTTGTGTTTCAAGGACTTGCAACTTAAACTTTTTCCGAGAGCAAACTAGTGTAAAACGTGTATTTGTAAAGTTACAGTACAATTATTTTATTTGTTTTTTTTTTTTTTTTTTACTATTTTGTTTTCGTTTCGTTAAAACTCAGTAGCCCAGAAGCTGGAAACCAACATCTCCCCGGTGAAATCTCTCTGATTGGAAACTGTCAAGTCCCGGCGAGAGTACAAAGTTATCTCCCAAATTCGAGCTCAATCGCATGCAAATTACTCGAGTTAGTTCGGAAACTTGATTACGCGCATATATACATATATAAATCCATACGTATTTACATGACGTAAATGCATTGGACCACCCTCGTGGTATAGATCAGATTAAAAATTAATTTTGCGCTAAATACAGACAATTTACGAGTTATACTTTTTTCCCTCTTCCAATCAAAGTGCTACATTTCTTCATTTAAGCGTCCCCCCATGAATATTCATGAGCATATATTTGGTCGGGGGAGCCAAGGGCTTCAGGCGGGGCTCGACTTTCCTTACCAAACTTCGGCCAAGAAAGACTCGGTCATCCCCCACGCATTAGAAACTCCAGCGCGGGGCGAGGGTGGGTTTTATCTGGTCGACGAAATCTGCTCCCGCGGCTTTATTGAATTCCGAGGCTCACATTTTGTGATATATATATATATATATATACGCGTGTGGCGTATGCCGCTTTTAATTGAAATGTCGCCGTGCGATCGGCTCATTAAAACGTTGAACTATCAGCTATTGGGGTCTAAAATAGTAAAAAAACAACTAGTTGAAAAGCACAAAACATTTCTAAACGATTTAAAAGTATAAAATTATTTATCAAGAAAAAAACAAAAAAAAGCAGCAAATAGGTATGAAAATCATGCAGATTTGCCTATTGCGTACAACAATAATGATGAAGGAAAAAAAAAGGCAAAAAATCTCAAGTAACTATATACGTATCGAAAATTGATGCATTACCCTAGCCCGGTAGGTATATGTGCTCGAAAGAAGGGCAAAATTGTTGCTCATCGATCATTTCGAGGAAAACATCTTGACAAAAAAGGGCCAATAAGAAAAAATCGCAGTAGCACCAACTACATCCTATCTGCAGTGGGGGGAAAAAACCGATCCAGCGCTCGTCTTCCTTGGATAGAGGCTGGAGGGAAAAAAAAAAAAGAAAAAGAAAAAAAAAAAAAAAAAAAAGGAGGTTCCGTCGAATCCACACCTTCCGGGACTAAGCGTCTTTTTGGCTCGCAGCCGTAACATTTCCCAGCTAAAACACACTACTACGGAAGGCTCTACGTCAGCACCCAAGGAGGAGTCGCAGGAAGAGAGAGAAAAAAAAAAAAAGAAAAAAAGCATCGAGTGGTGTGTAAGCGGGCGCGTATGTGTGTATATAGTATACGTAGGATGTGTAGGGGGCGGGGTGTGCAAGGTTAACTCACCTCGTTAAGCTCGGCCCTGGCACCGGCAAAAAAGGAGGCCGGATCGAAGTGCCGCTGCGGCAGTCCAAAGTCCGGGGGCTTGACGCGTGCGGGCTGCTCCTTGCCAGTGGCGCTCCTCTTGCCTCGGGAGCGCGGTAGGTGCGCCTCCATCCAGCTCCGTATCTTCGTCCCGAACATGATTTCCTTTTTTCCCCTCCTCTCTGTCTATTTCTACCAGTGCTCCTATATATACACGGCTATTTGTCCTTTTTGTTTTTTCTCCCTCTTTTTACTGCAGTGATGCTTCCGCTACGTTGGAGTTGCTGTAGCGCAGCGTTGGTGGAAGCACCGGCGAATGGAAGCGCTTATTATTCGACGGCCTGGCTTTTCTCCCCTCCTCCTCCTCCTCCTCCTCCTCTTTCTTCGGTGCATCGGGTAGTTGCGGTAGTGGCAGCAGACAGTATCGATAAGCGCGAGCCATTGTGTCTAAGGGAGAGATGGCGTACTCGCGGCCCGACAAGTGCGTTTCCACTCTCTCTCTCTCCGGTGCGTGTTTTGTACGCGCGTGTATACCCTCTATGGTGATCTAGTTTTACAATTTTCTTTATTTTTGCGGTACAATGGTTTTTTTCTTTTTTTTTTTTTTTTTTATTGGTTGGAAAATTTTTGTTTATTCGTGTTGCAAGAGTTTTGCGGAAATATATCTTACTCTAGAGTAACAAAAATATATCATCTATACCTGCATCTAGAAAACATGTCTATGAAAATATTTTCACTAATTTTTCATGCTTATACGTGTCATTTGTATTTAAGTAGTAATGGCGAAGAAAAACAACTAATCGATATGAAAATGAGCTACATGTACGTTTAATTAATTAATGCACAAAAAAAAAAAAATAAATAAACTAAACATCGTCTACCTATACGTTTGTAAAACACTATATGTCAAACGGTGCAGTAGGTATATTCGTTCAGCTATACCTTTACAGACAAAGGGCACAAAATTTCACCAACAGTGATAAAACATATAATACGTATATATATAGTCCACGGAGCGGAGATAGATAAGCAAAGCCCTCCCTGCCTCGACGTATAAATTTCCCAACGAGACGCCCGAGTGAAAAATCTCACACAATTGCGCGCTCGCCGCTAAAACTTCCACCCATAATAGAGGAGATACGTGTACATGTATTGAATTATTATATGAAATTCGCGTTTGGTAAAATTAAAGCGAATCTACCCATGTATCACGCGTATACGTAAACTCACCGCGAAGCGTAATTTCCTGTTTACAACGGGAGATTATACACGCTGAGTATAAATTTAGCTGTACCAACGTTATTGTGGCAATCGACTAATTTTGCCATGACTGAGAAAAAAAATAAATGAATTTTGTTCGATTGTACCCAAGATTTATTTCTCGCAAAGTGTCCTCCCTAAGCCAAAAGTTCCCTTCTCCCGCTACGTTGGGTATTCGTCTTCGGGGGGATTTCTTACTTTTTAAATATTTCACGCGCCCAAGTGAGCCCGACAATCCCAGGAAACCTCCATACACCGTCGCATCTCACGAGTATTGGAAATTCGTCGCTTGTAACGTCACCATGAAAAAAAAAAAAAAAAAAAAAAAAAAACCATTTTGCAACTTTCTTTGCGTTGACAATGAAAAATGGAACCACAAGAGCCGCGCCAACGATCAACGTCTCGTCGAATGGAGTAGAGACGCGTGTAGAAAAGAAAGAAACAAAACAGGCCCTCTCAACAGTCTGTGGCTGTTGTCACTGGGAATAAAGAAAAAAAAAAAAAAAAAAAAAAATCAGCATCCAACAATAACTGTGTGCCCCTCTCCCCCTCTCATCATCGATCCCAGCGAGAGAAAAAAGTACAAGTCCGTGTATAGGACAGGTGCCTACCAATCAACGGAGGATGGCCTCTTTGTACATAAATACACGACAAAAAAGATACATACAAGTTTGTGTAACATGAAAAAAAAAAAAAAAAGGACGAAATATTTATAAAAGGGTGAGAGGAAGAGGGAAGAAGAAAAAAGGGGTTGTACAGAGAGAGTGTATATACATACGTTGGAACGCAGATGTCATAGGTTGTGTATGTTATTTGGCGAAAGCTCGCAGTCATGGCCAAGAGTTGCGGGCGTCGACGCGCCAACATTTTTCGGTCGAGCATCCTTGTATTGTTTATAGTCCTGTGCTCCTCCCGGCAACGAGGATGCGTTTCCGATCTTTCTCTCCTTGCGAATTGCTAAAAAAAGGAAAGAGAGGGAGGCCAATAAAAGGAGAATCAGGAGGGCTTATTTCTCGTTACTCGAGTGCGCCTTTTTTCCCTCAACCTCTCCTCCTTGACCCTTTTTTTTTTTTTTCTTTTTCTCCTTCCCCGCTTTTTTCCTTCGCGATGCGAGGGAGCGTTTAGCGGGGTATGCACAAGATGCGGGTCGTTCTCGAGCGAGAGGGTGCCACCGCTCGCTCGATGCAGCTGCAGCGTGCATGTATATATGTGTATGTCTACAAGAGGGCACTAACAATAGAGGGCCCCTCCGGTGTACCCACCCGCTCGCGGATATTGAAGTTGACGTCGTTTGTTTTGAGAATTCAATTTCCACGTGAAATGAGTCTTTCTTTTTTTTTTTTTCTTCACCCCCGACCCCATTCCTCCATGTGCAAGGAATAAATTGTTTGACGCGTTTTCGAGGTGAATTTTTACACCACCCCGAGAGTAAAGGTGTCGTACGAATGTTTGGCGTTTTCTCGTTAATACGGATCGTACAAAAAAATATCCAGATACGCGATACTCGAAGCCACGCCCATCCAAGGCACAGATGAATGTATACAGTAACGAAATTGTAAAACTCTCGAGGACTAAAATCATCAAGCTCGACAGACCTTTCGCTCCATTCCGGATGTATACCCTTGGTTCGTGCAGCGACTCATTTCTAATATCCCTAAAAGCTTCATCTATTAAGAATCAGTCGCGAATCGCGTGGTAAAACCTATGCATATATATATATACACGTTCAATGTGTCACTATTAAAATTCACCCCCTATCCCGGGCCATCCGATGTAATAGTGTAAGCCGACGGTGAAAAAAAAAAGAAAATAAGAAAGTTTCACCCGCGTATAGCTTATGGAAAAAAAATTTTTATTTCCCTTGCCTTCGTTAGCACTTGCATTATTTATCGCTTGTGTGTATATGTAGTACATTATACCCCCATAATGAGCCTCACCGCTAAATTGGATCAACTCTCTCTCTCTCTTTTTCTCCGAGCCAAGACCATAAATTACCAAATGGACTCTGAGCGACTTTGGAGCTTTCAAAGTTTCCCTGCCGTGTAATCAACTTTCAAGTCCTGCACGCAGGGGTAGTATAATTTTCTTTTTTTTTCTCTTTCGTTGTTTGTACACTAACGATCAGTGTAAAATAAAGTGATGGGATGAAAGCCTCGATACAAATTTTCCCGGAGGGCAGCGAAAAAAAAAGGGTACCCAAGTCTCGCGTTCATTTTTCAATTTCATCTATATTCCAGCACCAGCGGCTTATCGGAAAAGAGAGGAAGGGACGCGTCGCCTAACGCATTTACAAGAAAAGTTCGATAACTCGGAAGGCGAGAGGAGAGCGATTGCCATATTGTCGGGAAAGTTCATCGACTCGACCTATGCTACGAAAGAGCCCGTATACATTGTAATGCCTGTACACCTGTATTATACCGCGAGCGCGTTTATCGACGTTTGTTCCGCACTTTGCTCTCCTCGCGCGTTCAAAACGAAAAACAAAAGAAAAAGAAAAAAAAATTCAAGTAGGGAAAGAGAGAGATGAGTGTGGAGGCTCTGATGTATTACGTCGCTCGCTAACAACGACAGGATAAAAGCGCAAGGGGCGAGAGAGAGTCCTTTAATCAAGAAAACCGGCTCGGCGCAATTTTCCCCCCTCCTCCTCTTGTACGCTCACTCTCTCTGCCACTACATTATACTTTGGCACTTGAGCGAGACAAACAAAAAGAGAAAGACGGATGTATGTGTATATAACCGGCTCGTCATCGCAGGGATCGGAAAATTCATGCATTATTTCGGTGGATCCGTCTGCGTTTGTTCCGTAGCCCCCGGCTTTAACTCGTCGCCCATATATACGCACACGCGCATTTGCAAGTGAAATAAACTCCACCGCGTGAAAATTCGCGCGTCTTTCCCACCGCCTCTATTGTTCTCTTCCTCTCTGCGCTTTTCGTCGATTACTCTGATGCTTTCTGCCACCGCCGTCGTTTTGATACTTATTGCAGTTTTATTTATTTATTCGTTTGTTCGTTCGTTGGTGGTCAGTTGCAGCTGTTGTTGCGCCCCCCGAGCGATTAGTGCATGTAAAATAAAAGTCGGTGGACACGTATCTCTTTTTCGTTGTGTACAGTGCAAATCTCGCATTGTTTTCCCATCCGTTTTCATTTCAATGGCGATCGGGTGGCGCACGAGGGTGCATTTTGCAATATCGATCGAAAGACTCGTATTTTCGTATGGGTGCAAAAAACCTCGCAGCCCGTGTTCGCACATCAAGAGTATGTACCCTCTCATTCTTTTTTTTTTTTTTTTTTTTCAGACCTCCAGCACCTCGAGTCGGCTCATATATTAGCTCGAGGATTTTTTAGCGCTCGTTAGCGCGATATGCTTCGCAACGCCACCACGTAAGATTACACGGGCTCATCGTGCACGGTACGTTGTGTGTATATGTTATTGTTTGTCGCGCGTTAGCAAGTAGCCGGGGACGATGGCCGGGACGGTATTATGTCGTATTCGCGGTGCATATAGGCAATAACAATATCCCGAAGAGAGTCACGAATTTGTTATTCGCCCGGAGCTACAAGGTTTTTCATCAATCACGTCTACCCGAAGCGTCATCCCTGCGCTTACCCGTCTCTCCCCCAGAAAACAATACACGCATTATTCCCAGCATTCCGGGTTTTTATCAGGAATCGGCAATAAAAGCTTCGAGGGGTATACACGGGCGAAGGAAGGAAGCCTCCGCGCAATAAAAGCCACATTAGCCCCCTCTCCCCTTTCTCCCTCGCTAAAGTTATACCCTCCTCGTTTTACACGTCGTCGGCGTAACTCTCGTGCATCATTCTTCCTGCTGCTGCCGTGAAATTGTCTCTCTCTCTCTCTCGAGTAAATTTCCGATATTCACGATAAGTACATACGCATCTACATACAATGTAAAGCTCCCTTCCAAATTGATACCGCGGTATATATTATACCTGCATGTTCTCTTATCCCGAAAATCACAATGGGCACACGATGATAATACGCGAAATACCCGAGCAAGCAAACACGTATACGTGGGTACACCGTACGGATTCGTCGCGTCGTTTCGCTGACTGAGCCATCCAATTTCGTATATTATACGCACACTCGGCTGTTCTCCCGCGACGTGTATGTGTACGCTAAGCGTCTCGCCGGCTAAATCTCTGGCTCCCCTCGCCCCCTGCCGTTGCGTTATCTTTTTCATCCCTCCGCCCACTCCTCCTCCCCGGCAGCTTTCGTACAACGACCGCCAGTGGAGAGAGAGAGAGAGAGAGAGAAAAAAAAGGAAAAACCAGCTGGCTTTTCTACCGTAATGGTATATGTACGTATAGGCACATACCGTAATTAAGCTCGTTTGCGCGATTTTAATTAAAAGCACACCCCCCCCCCCTCATTCTTTTCGTTTTAATTCTCGCGCTTCCGCCCTCTCCCCATTAGGCGTATCGCGACGATACCCGTGATCCAGCTGCAAGCGCGATACAAGAATCCGCGTGCGCATTAATCGGGAAAATTGTGTCGATGAGGTGTCGTTCTCTCGCTCGCAGAGTCAATTTCCGTGCCAAAGTCTCCCGTGGAGCTTTATTATCATACATGCGGTCCGTGTACGCACTCGACTGAGTTTAATACTCTCCCACTCTGTACACGCGCATAAATGCGTATATATACATATGCATCACATACACGTGTGTACTAAAGTCAAGGAGGGTGGGCGCGCGTCCTTTAATCGAGGGGGGGGTATATGTATTACGTGTATAGCAACGGAGGCCGCGTCTGTGCCCCGTGACTAACGTAAACCGCGAAAAGCTCGATTTGATTTTCCATGTACACCCCCAGTCCCGAAATTAATGTCTTGTCGCGTCCACGCGTTGTGTATTGTACGGGACATGGTACAAATATAACAGGGCCGCAAGCTCGAGCTTGGCAAGACGACCCGCGTTTTTTACCCCATTGGACAGTATTATATTATATATTGTACGTGTAATGGAACAAAAAAAAAAAAAAAAAAAAGAGGCGCGCGTCGTGAGATCCTTTAATCGCGAGCACGCCGCGCACGGTATACAACAGATAAGAGTATACAGTGGCAGCAGCCGGTTGGTCCACCTCGCTTGGTATTACTCACCGTGTTCCGCCGGGGTTGCCTATGTTCCTTTTCCTCCCCCCCCCCTCGCAAGCTCGTCACATGATGTTCACTTTCAAGCTCCAAGAGCAATTACAGCGCGCACTCGAGAGGAAACAAGAAAAAAGTAACAAGCCAGAAGACAACTTGTGTGTGTGTGTATTTTCAACAAGCGTAGGTATGTAGTTGCGCAAGAAAAACCAACCAACGATAAACGGCACACGCCAATGAAAAAAAGAAAAGAAAAAAAACAAAGCTCGTGGCACGCCGGCACTCAAAACAGGGAGAACGGAGAAAAGACGCGTGCGGCCGCAGTGGCAGCGGAGTCGCGACTGCAAGGACCGCTCGTACGCGGCGTTGAGCGTTCGTCGTCGGGGCGGGTGTGCCACCCCCTCGGGCCCCCTGTTTTCCCCTCCCCCTCCCGTAGTCTCGCTCTCCGTCCCATCAATACCATTACAGGTCGAGAGTCCCGATTACGCCTCGGTGACTCTCTCTCTCTCTCTCTCCTCCTCTCCCCGTGTACGTGGCTAGGGGATGCACGTACAGCGTCAAATGGGAATGTCCCCGTGTGTACGTGTGCACGCACGTGTAGCGCCAGAGAGAGAGTGATAGTATTCCCCCGCGTGCACTTGCGCACTGAGCTTTTTCCTTTCAAAGGAGCTTTCGGCAGCGCGCGCCCACAAAATACACACGCATGTATGATATTATATTCGGTTGTAGCGCGTTATCCGCGTACCCACATATATATATATATATATATATACACACGCGTATCGGTCAAGTTTGCCGCTGTTACGGCTCTCCGGGTGTACTTGTTTTCTTTTTCCACAACGACGCGTGGCTCAACTCCCAGGGGATGGAAAAAATACCTACGGATGTGCCTACCGCACGCGCACATCGTACAAGTTGACGGGGCACCGAGCTCGGGAGGCTTGCCAGGTATTTCCAATGTTTACGGCGCTGCTCCACTCGTTGCATTCATGTACTCTCTCGACTATATATGTATACGTGTATTCCGCTTTTGTTCGCGGGAGCGCACGAGCTTTCGACTCTGCTGTTCGGCCCCTCTTGAATACCACGAGAATGTGTCATATTTTTCTGTTTTTCTTTGCCACTCGCGCAGTGTACAAGAATTTACACTCTCGCGGTAGTACGTATACATGTAAATAATGTGGCACGCGGCCCAGTGCAGCTGTGGTGCGTTTTTTTTTTTTAAACATTTCCTCCGATCGGTAATGGCGCTCCTTCTTTTGGATTCAACGGGACGAAACAATGATAGGGTATAGCCAACCTCCGATACCTGCACGAAAAAAAGTATAAAATAAATGAACCCCCATCACTTAGAGGAGGAGTCGAGAACGAAACATCCAACTGCATAATTTAATCCATAATTCCGCGCGTCGGGCGTGAAACGAGAGCCATCCAAAGTTACTCCGCCACCCCCGAGCTCCTCTCCCGGCTCTGCTTGATTTACGCCCTGAAAAATAAATGCACGCGGCGCAGTTCGAGAAAACTTCGGGCGTATCGTCCTCCCCCCCACCCTGGATAAATTCGTCCTCGTCACTGTGAGGGAAAACTTGGTTCTCTTTCGTAAAACTCGCGTACAAACAAAAACTTGGCGCCGACCTCGTCCGTGAAAATTTTCCCAAACGCACCGCCTTCTCCGATGCAAATGAGAAGAAACCCGGTAGGTGATATTGCCTTTCGAAAAGAGGACTTGGCTCCTCGTAAAAGCTTGCAAAAGCTCCTCCCCCGAAACGGAAGGAATGCTTGCCAAGGGTGCGCGCGTGTGTACGTGCCGGAGAGAAAAATAAAACGGGACAACGTTCATTTATCACGTGTCCGATGTGCCCCCTCCCTCCCCCCTCCCGTCTTTGTTTGTTCTGGTTCAGTGGCGAGTTTTTTTAACACCACCCCATGTGACTCTGTCGGCGTATACAGTTTGGTTTTTACACGGTTTATCCGAAAATTCGAGTGACGAGAACCAAGTGAAATAAAATAAAAGGGGGAGAGTTTCACGAGGAGGAGAATAAGGTGCGGGTGGGCGCCGCAGAGAGCGAATCGATGAGCGGCGAGGGGGTGGCTAGAACCCGGCGGATGTTTTAATGCGGGGAAGGGGGGAGAGAGACGGCGACAGGAGAGAGAGAGAGAGAGAGAGAGTATGGTACATGTAGCTCTGGTGGATATTCCAAAGGGCGAGTGCTGGATGCTCTTGCGTCTCGCGGGCCTATTATGCAAGGGGCGGCCGAGGAACCCGGGGGAAATGAAAACGGTTTTGGTGATTGGAGCTTATCGAAACGACTCTCTCTCTCTGTCCCTTTTTTTGCACTTGCCTTTGTGTGTGTGTGTGCATGGACTTTTTTTTTTTTTTGTCAGAAAGCTTTGTTGTTTTTGTTTGAACCATTACAAAAGTTGAGGAATTTTGTTTTAAAAAATTGAGCATACGTGTTTTCCTTGTCGCGCTTTGTTACTTTACCAGGAGTGGGTCCAGGCCTTACGTTGCCGCTTCTGTTACCAATTTGTATACCAAGTACACAGAGTTGGTTCCATGTCATGGAAAAAGACCGCGAGAGTCTCGACGAAACTTACGAAAGACCTTGACAGTCTACCGAGGGATTTCAAGGTCATCTTGGACTTTTGATGACCTCAAATTACCCCAAAGTCTTTCAAAAAACTAAAAAAATTTCGGAAAGGTTTTTTACTTTTCATCGAGACTTTCGAGTGCGCGGCAACCCTCGTTCCGAGTCGAAGCACTCGCAGATCGGCAAACTAAATGAACAGTGTGTCGGAGCGTGACTGGGCTGTTTCTCGCTCCACTGCCTCCATTGAAAAGGTCGCAAATACCCCCGAGTTGTGATCTTTATCTTTCGGACATTAATTTCAGTGAAAAAAAAAACAACTCGAGCCTTTTTTTAGATGCGCATTTCGCACGTGAATCCTCGTTGACGAAACCAAAGGGGTGGCAGAGCTTTGGATGAAGTCAGTCATGCTTTGCAAAGTCCCGTCAAAAATATTTCGACGTTAAAAACGGCGGGGAGCTTTTTTCTGCTTATTAACTTATCTTCATCGGATCGTGCTGTCATCGAGGCGTTTGACGAGGGCGCAGTTCAATGCATTAGGGGGATTAGTGTGTTCTCCGTGGGGTGTGGTTTTTCTGGGCGGGGGTGTTTGTGCGTATACGTATATGTATGTATGTATGTATACATATAGGGGAGGGGGTGACGCTCAGGTATATATGGATGGGGACGAGTGGGTGCGACGCGTGTGCTGACTATGTCTCTGTTGACTTTTTCAACAAATGAACGCTCGGCCTTTTCGTGAGTGATATTAGCTTTTTCGGAGTGATTAGTCGAATCTTTTGCCGTTTAAATCGTAAATTACGCGTTAATGGCCATTATTAGGTGTTTTTCGTTTGAGGAGGATTTGTGCTGCTATACAGTATACTTTATGGCGTTGGCGGTACATTTTTGCATAATCAAGTCGATGAACGAGGCACACGCGCCAACTAATTTCTAGGATATTTTTTTTTTTTTTCGTATGGTGTAGGAAGTTGTGACTAATTGTACATAGTCATGAAATCATTTTCTCGAATATCTAGAAGCGTAATTTTTTTTTTCCTGTGTATAAGAGAGCCTATTTTGTTTGTTCCTAAAACATTCTTCAATCGTTTAATGGCCCTTATAAAGTAATTTCGCAGACAATTATGCGCTAAAAAATAGTCAAGACTTATTTTTACCATTTTATGGCTTGACAGTAATTTCCAGTACGCAAAATGTAACAACAATTTGTACAAACAGTGAGAATTTTCTAGACAACGGGACAGTGCCAGATTAAAAATATAATACAGGAATCTACAAAATTGTTTTTCTGTCGGTGTGCATACGTGAAGTGTATAAATTTCACAACTTAGACATACAGCCGCGAAATGTTGGATGCTCCAAACGAAATTACATTAGGAAAAACACCCTTCCAAGCCATCCATGGTAGCAAACAAAAAACACATAAGCCAAAAAAAACTGAGCTATTAAATAATGTAACACTCCAAGGTAGTCCATCATCTTCCTGTTTCAAGGGAAAAGAAAATTGGTAATACGAAAGCTCCAATTTTCGTAGAATACGATTGTATACTCAACCACTTTCAACTTGCTCGATACCATCAAAGATATTATTATTAATCCGAAAAAAATTAATATTATAATGATAAAATAAAAAACTAGAAAGTTTTATTTACAATTTGTTTTATAAATGACAAATATAGCGGAGCTCGATGAAATCCACAGAGCAAGAGGCTTGAAACTTACAGGGCTTGGTAAATTTTCTTCGTAAGTTAAAATGCACGCCTACCTACTCACTGCTCTCTATACACATTCCAGATGATAAATAATGTATGTACTGCACGCGTGAATCGAATAGATGTACTTACACTTTAGGACGCCACTTCTAGAGCTGCAGGACTTTTTTATCGCAGTTTTTTGCCAGGCACGAGACATTCTCGTGTACATTCGGTGGAGCTGCTTTTCGCAACGTCTTACGGATTTTTTTTTTTATCTCGTCTTCTCTTCTTTTCCTTCGCAGGTTTAGGGGATCACGTTGTTTCGTTGTATTTTGGTTTTTGGAGAGTCGATAAATTGTTAACAAAATGCATGATAAATCCAGGTTTTTTAATAATTTTATTTTTACTACATGGTTATTTACACGTTTACTTATCTTTCACCACATTTAAGGTACGATGATCAGTTTCTTTTTTTTATTCATTTATTTCAAATTTATTCAAAGAAACCTTTACTTCTTTTAGATAAATATTGTATAGGCACGTATTTCCAAGCCCAACCTGAATTCAAAAGCACCTTTTTTTTCATGCATCTCGTATCTTTCCTATTTCACATCTGAATTGACCATCTTTCGCGTGCACTTACTTACAGTACACATGTGAATGCCTGCAAGTTACCCGTGTCACGTGTGCATCTCTGCACATGACGCAAAAAGATTTAAAGGGCACGTGCATACGTACGCTTGAATTTATGAATCTCTACCAGAGAAGAAGTCCCTCTTTAGGTACGGAAAATTGATGTTGCTTTCATAGGAATAGGAGGAAATGCGTTTTTTTTTTTTGTTTTTTTTTCTCTTTCACTGCTGGAAGAGATAAGTTGAAGCAACTTTTACCGTGTAACTACGGTGAAATTGGGTCGCCACGACAGTTTTTTTTTTTTTTCTTTTCTTTTCTTTTACCGTAGACTCACTATGGTATTTTTTATTTTTTTCTATACAATACATTTCTATAGAAATATTTTATTTGCAGTTTTACTTCAAATGGGATACACGCGCGTGCGCTTGAAATCTTTATGCCAAAATCAACGAGAAACGAGGAAAAAGATAAAAATTCACAAAATTTCTTCATTGACCCAGAAAATTGTTTACCATCGAATTCGCGTTGTCGTCATTCAGACAAAAAAAAAAAACGCAGTTAAATACTGATTCGAAATTGATGGAAGAACATTTTTAAGCAGAGATAATATTCTTATACTCAATGCGTATAAACCCGTAAAAGATAAAAAAAAGTTATCTATAGGGTTTTATTATAAGGTAATAATCAGCTTTGTTTTCGATCAAACCCAAACTTTGTATTACAATGCAGATACAGTAAAATGTCAAGAGGCAATTCTTTGAGGATAGTTTTATACGAGTAATGTCGAAATTACATAACAATCGAAACATGCATCCCCGATAAGATTCAACATGTTGAGATAAAAACAAATACTTATCCCTTTTGTGTAAAGCGTCGCTAAACGAGTGAAAACGTTTAATAGCTGCACACATATCCTTACGTATTACTCAATGCATTGATTTTCAATATAATTTTATGCACTTACACGTAAATAGAGACTCCCACGAGTAATGTTAATTAAAAATTTTAAATACCGAATTAATAATGATAGTAATAAATTTCATCAAGCTTTATTCGTCTGCTCTTTATTTCCAAACAAATACTAAACGTGAAATATCTCCCACACGTACGTGTATATGTATAATATATGTTTTAACGACAATATTCGATTGACGATAAAATTGCAACAGCAGTAGTCAAACGCGCTATTGGGTATTGCACACTTAGCGCGCGCGGCCGTCTAATTTGTTTATTCCCCTTAGCATATATAAGACTAAGTATTATACATACTGTAACTTTGTTTTGCTCTCAGCGACAAACACGTACTGCGCGTATTATGCACATACGTCGGTATAGGTGTATACATAAATATGATGTAGATATTGCGCTATGCGTAATTTATAATGTGAAGTGTGTGTGTGTGTGAGTACCGTCCGTTGCTTAACCTGTTTCGTTCGTTCGTTCGTTGGAGTGTGTATATGTGCAAGTATAGTAATGAATTACGTCAATATGACATGTTGGAGAGTAGAGAGGGAGGAAGAAAATGAAAAACAAGAGCGTGCACTCGATGAGCTATTTGTTTCGTGATTGAATAATTTCTGCAGGCTAATCAGTATATTGTGTTGGCTGACTTGTGGAAAATTTTTTTTGGTGCTATGCAAGAGTATACATGTATACAAAGCTTTATGAGAGTCAAGAGAAATTTTTTTTACTTGTTTTACTCCACATACGTGCATTAAGTGTTTTGTGAATTCTTTTATTAAGTCAGATAACGTATGATGCCTCTTTTTCGAACTTTTTTACGTTAAGTGCATAGAGAATGCCATAAAAATTATATTAATACTTGAAAAGTTTGGGAATCGGATGATAATTTTTTAATAATTCAGTTTGTAGTAATTAAGTGAATAAGTGATTTTTATGAAATTTGGAAGCTAAATTTTTTTTTTTTTTTTTATAAAAAGAGAAGTCATGGGGTCTAAAATGATGTATATTTTTATTTACCAACACAAAAGTACAGTACATTGTCCGCATGAAATTGCAGTACGATTAATTCTTATTTTACCATTTTATAAACTACGAGACTAAGTATAAACATTTTTTTTAATAAACTTACTTTTTTACGGCTTAAAATCAATCGATATTTCTCTACGTTCCTCCTGTTCTTACAAATAAAAGTACATCATTTATTAATCTTTTTTTTTTTTTTTTTTTTTTTTTTATTAAGTGATCTCTGCAATTTATTGATAAATTTAAAATTTCTTCAAAATTATTCAAAACCTAAAAAAGAAAACACTAGTGTAGAATGTTGAAAAGATGTTATTATGAGCATATGGTACGGATAAAAATTGCTGCGACTCAATTTGGTTTATTTTTTTACGTAATTGATAGCGAAAATTAAAATTAACTATATCTTAAATATATACGTATGGATCATGACGACGGAATAGTTGGAGATTTTTTTTTCCCAAAATATTTGTGTAAACATTACATGTTACAGATATTACGTAATTATTAATACTAATAAAAATAAAAATAAAAAAATTCCACCATCAACGTTTTTAAAATACATTTTAATTATCTAGTCAGACGTAGGGTCGAATTAAAGAGCTTGGAATCTTTGAGAATGAGCTTAAAATCGTCAAATAATTGTTGACTCGGCAATTGGTGGTCCAACATTCTTCTGAAGTGTTTCTCGATGACTTTCATGAGAACATTCTTCAGCAACTTTATGAACGGTTTCATAAACACTTGCCCGAGCTTATCAAGGATGTTGCCTTCCGTCGAAATCTTAATTTGCCTAAATAGGAAATTCGTAATGATAATTTCTTTAGCTTTTTTTTTTACCTAAAAGAAAAAAAAAAAAAAAAAAAAACCTGCATAGCTTACCCGACTTTGGTGAACTTGAATTTATCAAGACTGAACTTGTTATTCTTAAAATCATACTTGAAAGAGACGTCGACGAATAAATCGTACATTTGTCCGTGGAAGTCGCCGCTCTTCGTTATTGGCCACGCCTTGTAATCGTACCGGTAATCAAACTGTTTCGAAAAATATGTAATACTTAGTCCTTTTGTCGAAAATTATTTCACAGGTTTGGTATTTGATATTTACTCACAGCGATGTCGTACCAGACCATTTTCAAATCAGCGATTAGCTCACGGTTCTTGTAGGTGAGTTTGCAGTCACCCCCACGACGAACTTTAGCGAGATTTTGCAGCCATCCCCTTGTCAAGGTGTAGCTTATCTAGTTTTTTATTTTTTCTTTTTATTACAATCGAGTCTTTGCATAATCTTGTGTAGAAATAAATTGAAGTAAAACTGTAATTTACCAACATAAAATTGTACTTGATATCTTCCAAACTTGCTGGATCTAGAATGTCCAAATTACTCCTGATAAGGTCTATATGCTTATCGATCAGTTTTTCAATCTTAATTTCGTAAATCGTCATGAAGTCACGTTCCTTGATTCTGTATTTAAGTGAAAAATTACAAAAATTATTCATACCAAAACAACAATAATCTTGTAATACTAATAGTACGAAAGAAAAAAAATTTTTCAGATGTAAGATGGTGTTTTGCAATTTTGGACAATGACTACACATATGGAAAATATCGCGTAAAAAATAGATAAATATCATTGTAAAAAATACTTTGCCGAAAATTTGATGATGATACATAATAAATTTAATGAATTCTAAACATATGAGGGTCTAAAAAAATCATATTTTTCATTAAAACGATTGGATTAAAATCTCCTCGATCGATCGAGATTTAGTCAACCGTGTATGACTCATACGTGGCACTTTTATAGTAAGAATATAAAAAGTGGAAATTACCATTACTATCCAACATCAACTAATCATCGTTAAAACTATGATTTTAAAAAAGTGACTATGTGCATGTATGTATTTGTTGTTGCAATTCTTTAAGTTATGTTACTTTAATAGACATCTGTTTCATCATCTCCTGTATCAAGTGATCAAATTTAATCATCCCTCGGCAGTAAAAAACATAGTTAATTCTAGATGAATTTTAAAGATTTATTAAAAATAATTGTACACTACTAACGTAAAAGCTCACGCGATAGTGGTGCAAAAATGAATAACCGCTTCTTTTGTGGTAAAAGTTTTTAAGATTTGGTTTCTCTAGTCCCAAAATTAAGTAAACAGAGAAAAAAAATTTCGTTTGCAAGCTAATAAAAAAACAACGAATAAATTATTGTATTTCCGGTATTTTGTATACTGTGCTTGGTCACTCAAAGAAAAATTACTTACAAAGGTTCGACGCCGACGAGCGCAACTTCCGCATCATTGGCGGGGGCCGCAGTCGCGACTTTGAGAACGGCTAAGGCAACAGCTGCTGCAAGGACGAGCCGGTGGCGCATCATATTTTCACTCCTTTTATTTTATTTTTATTTTTTTTTTTGCCGAGAATGTTAAATCGCTGAGACGGAGTCGAGCGAGAAACTGAAGTGACTAAAAAAGCTATTTATTCGAATAATCATGCATTGCTTATCTTCAATTAAACGCGAGACTTATCTTTGTCTCACCTTCGAAAGTTTTGTATTGATCGGATTGGCCGATCAATTGTTTCGTAAAATACCAGATGTTTTTTTGCACTTCGTAATTAGGTTGAAGTAATGCAGATATCGTCTTATTGATGGTTTAGGTAGATACACGTCGAGACACGTCACTCAGTTTTTAATTAATCAAATTGATGCTAAAACTAGATGGATTGAAATTATAAGTCAACAATAATTTTTACTAATTCGTTTGTTTTTTCAAAGTAAGTAATACGTTAAATATTGTCTTGTGCTTTACGCAAGTGAATTATAAATTAAGATGAAAGGTCACTGCACGAGATTTTTATCTTCGCCAATTGTATGTCATAATGAGTCGCAGCACTTAAAAAGACAGAGTTTTATCGAGATTCGAGACTATCGTACATTTTGAGGCATCATCAGGCAGACAGAAGATATACTTAATCAATAAATCAGTTTACGATATCAATATACAGTGTAAGTTAACAAAATAACAAATAATTTTAATTAGGTTGTGTGTTACATTTATATTTGATCTTTCAGATTCATATCAGCAATATTGACGAATCTGAATAATGGGCGACGATGGTAATGTCGTGCTACAGTATTTCAATGGACTTGTATTGAATCAATTTGAGAACAGATCGATTAAAAGATATTTTTTTCAAATAGATCGTTTAAAATAAAAAATAAAAAATAAATCTTAAATATAATTAGTAGAGTGTAAACTCTTCAAAATTATCCGGTAATTCTTCAAATCATCACTTAGATCTTTGCTAATTGTTGTGTTGATTTACTTGAATATGCTATTTTGTTGTCGTGAAAATTGAAATTTTCCTAAAACTATGAAGTACAACGAGATATGCAATGTATGACACTGAGTAGAAACAAATGTATATAGCCTTACCTTTTGAGCTACAGAGTTATGTGAAGTCAGCCTCTTTGACGATCATATTCAAAATGTAGGTGATTGCCTAATCAATTATCGAGTTAAATCGTTATTCATAATGTGGTATTTATCAAAAAACCACCCACTCGCTGCAATCAAGTGATATTAACGGGTTATTGCACCCAACCCTCGTACAGAAAGTTACTGCACCTCGTAGAGCTATACGTTGTACCGTGGCATCGGTAACACCAGATCCCCGGAGAAACAGTACCGCAGCGACGAAAACAATGAGGAATCGACACGAGCTTCGGGGTGACGGTGATGGTCACAGTAATTGACCTTTTCGAGAGAATGGCACGTAGCGCATGTCGATGGTGGCCAATAAGTACGACGATACAGAAAAAAAAGAGAGAGAGAGAGAGAGAAGCCGAGAGAATACTTTGGTGATCACGATTTCGCAGATGGGACAAAGGGGAATTTTTGTTTTATCTTACCTATATTTATATATTTATGCATTTTTTTTTGTGGATAAAGCCTTTATTCGATGTAACTTTTTTACGTGTGAAACGCGAAAATAAACTTTCATTGATTTAGCATATGAACAAAGGAGTGTTACAAAATACATGTATTCCTCGTTTACCTATAGCCGATAGTAATAATGAATGCATATCCATGTATATCTATACAACTGATAGTAATATGTATACTAAGGTATTAAAAATACATATACGTCAATGGATATCGTATTGGTTCTATTAATATCCTTAGATATCAATAGCATTTACGTTAACACGCAGTACATTTATAAATTTTCAACGTCACAAACGAACTATGATATCAATACGTGAAGCCTATATTTTGTACATATTACATTTTTATTCATCCACTTATACTCGGCTCGAGAAAAAAAAATCTTTTTTTTTATTGTTTAGTACTTACACTATTGAATTGCAAAAAAAAACATTGCAACACGTATACTCGTGCAAAAACAGTGCTTATCGCTTGCGCAATCCTTCACACGCGTCAAGTATGCACTTACCTCTTCGGATCACAATCTTTACCTCACTCGCCAAATATCTTACTTGTATGTTCAAAACACAGAATCACGTACGTCAAACAAGATAAAGTTTCCCGACAAATAGCATAACTGGTTTGTCTTTCACACATAAACACACTTGCCGCATCTGTCTTATTTAGTCATTGCTACTACGTGCCGGTTTACTGCTGCCCTCGTGTATGTTTTTGGGAATCCCACGATTGGGTCTGTGTGATATGTCGTGTGTAAAAGAAAAAACGCCTTATCTCCCAAAAACGTATACCCGAATAAGGTGGTACTATCTCAAATGGGATATTGAAACACGTTATTTCATATCTTGGTGGTGATATTATTATTATTATTATTACTCTTATTTTGAGATTATATACGTTTTTTCGTGTTGTTAATTTGAATTGATGGTGGTTTTACCAATTTACTGCAAGATAACGTGCTACTTAATATGTCGCAGCCTCGGTGACGTGCACTCTAAATATCCCCCTTCAAAGCGTGGCAAACATACCGTATCTATACATATATAGTCAAGAAGCATGAAAACACACACGTTCACCTTAAATATATAACATGTCTATACACCTCGTGTATATACGTATTACCTACGCGCGGGCGCCTTTTGCGCAGCTTTGAGACACACAAGTGCGGCTGCATATAAAGGTAATTGCACGTGCGGTGCAAATGCGTCACCAACTCATCTGTACAGGTATTATATTGTGCTCGTGCATGCGTGCAAGCCCTTTTTTTCTTTTTTCTTTCTTTTTTTTAACGCCACGCGTATAATATATAATACACGCAAGGATGAACCCGAGGGACGGAGGCTGTAAGTGCGCGCACACCCCGAAGTTTGTTCGCGCCTTTTGCGGAGAATTTTTATCCTTTGACTGTACTTTTTGCCTTTAGTTGCTCAGTTTCAAAAGCATCAATGAATTTTCCTTTTGCACCAACTAACTTATCTGGCGAAGTTTTTAAATTACGGTTTAAATATATCAAAAGTGAAAATTTGTAAATGCAGGGAAAACTTTGGAGCGCACCGAATGTACCCTCGCACAAACAAACGAATGGTGCGAAAATTTATTTGACTGCAGATTGTGATACTATATACTTTCATAGCTCAAAACCAAAGTGGCGAGAGTGTACATACCTTTGGTGCCTTTGTCAAGACAAACAAATATCATTTGGCAGGTGGAACTTTGCAGTTAAAAGATGCATTGCTCGTGCGACGCTTCTGCAAACTCTAAGGGCGACACTCGCGACTTTTCCACCTTCGCTCAAAGGATTATACTGCTGATGCAAGAACAGTTCGCGCGTCTCTGTATGGCCATGTGTATCCGAAACGGCAAATTCCAACGTCAGAGCCGGGAGAGCGGGTTCGATAAACATCTCGATCGGACGATTCGCCAACCAGCCAGTCGAATCGCTTTGCCCCTCTATATTTGCTCGTCGCAAAAAAAAAAAACTCTTCCGTTGACCCCATCGAACTCGCCCACCCTAAATCGCTCTATTGAGTATAGCTGAGAAAGGCTGTTTGCGTCAAAGGTACATAGGTCGACCATTATCTGCCTCCTCTTTTGCACACGTTTCGTGGGTACATATACATACATGTATTGTAAGCGCGAAAAAATTGCTCGATTGCCAAACGTCCAAAGAGAAGAGGAAGAAAAAAAAAAAAACACGCGCAGAATCAACGAATGGGAGGAGAAGCGAGAGGGACGAGCCTCCAAGTCTATCGCGATGCGTAATAAAATACGAATGGCTCGTGTAGGTATATATTGTATACACATGTTGGCTCTATATAAGTAGATGGGCTCGCTTACAAGAGGGAAGTTGCTTGTACGTATGCATAGAGATCGTAGTCGTCGAACAGCATATCGCGTGACGGTACACTGTTTTTTCCAGCATATATATGAGAGAGAATCGCGTCATGGATTGTAATTCAGGAAGTGGAGGAGGAGGAGGAGGCTCGATTTTGTTTCGCGGTCAGGTAATGTGACGTTTTTAACCTTTGGAAGAAAAAAAAAAAAGACTTTCGATTCTTTGTGCGCGTGTTTCGAAATCGTTGCAGCTTGTCGGGTGTGTGTCATTGAAAAAGGAGGAGGAGAAAAGAAAAATAACAGCCAAACAAACAAAACAACCGAGAGGAAATATTTGTGTCAGTATACGAAGGATATACACAGGTATATAATAATAATATGTATACGAGCACAAAGTGGACTTTGATCGGGTGACGCTACCGAGCCACATATATTATATAGCTTTCCGAAACCGGTACGCTTATGACGAACGTATTTGTATACCGTAACTGTACATTTGTGGTCCCTCCAGTGGGTTGGGCTACTTTTTTATATTTGTTTTTGTCAAAAGTTTGTCTCAAACTCGTCTCTCGTACATTGATTTTTTTCTCCTACAATACATACTTAACGATGTTGCCGATCTTTTGGAAAACTGCACTCGCTTAGGGTTGCGGATAGATAAAAAAAAAAAAAATTGTTTATTCTGCACTAATTTTGTGCAAACATCATCGTAACCGAAAAAAAATAGAAATTCTGTCCGTTCGTAAAAAAATTACTCCATCTGCCGATTTATTTTGCAAAAAAAAACCCAATTTCTTGACACACCTGTCCCCTCCCCATGCGTATATCGTGATGAAAAACCGCGTGTTCCACATCCACATGCCGTAAAGCACACACGCTGTGTCCCCCGAAAAAGCGATCGCACGATGCCCCGATAAGCCGAGCCGAGCGGTCGTACGAGAGTATAGAAGGGGAAACGAGAGGCAGAGAGATCGCGCGATCGACCGGCACTGGCGAATGAACGTGCTCCGTTCGACTTTCGCCTTCCTCCCCTCCCCCCCCCCCTTCCCTACGCATTTTCCCCGCATTTTTTCTTCCTTTTTCCATTTTTCTCTCGTTTCAGCTATAACACGTGTGTATACAGTTATACAGGAGGTTCCATTCAGTTGTCCCGTCAGTTGTAGGCACGCGATCGCGAGAAAGGTGATTCGACGACTCGGAGCGCGCGATACGCTCAGGTGAGCTCACGGTGGACTTTGGCTGCTTTGTTCCTTAATTGCTATCGGCGCACCGCTCGCAGTGGAAACACACAATGTACATTATTTAACTTTTATCGCTCGTACTAGTTTTACATCTCGGTTTTCTTCAAGCAACTGACTTACTTTCTCCTCCACCGCTTTTTTTATCATTTATTTCCTTTTTTTTTTTTTCAAGTTTATTAGCCGTGTGCGTGCAGTGAACAGTAATTTTTCATGCGGGCTTCGACGGAGCCGTTGGAAATCGGTACACTCGCATATAGGTATGTGTATCTCTTCATTTTTTGTATCATCCAAATGATTTAAAAACTCATTACACGAATTACAAGTTATATTCCTGAATTAACTCTATCTGGGCATATCCTGATGTGACATGTCCATAGACATCAGTTCAGATCAAGTTGTATTATGGAACAAAGGCCACCCGGCGTATTTAAACCACGAGAGAGTCAGGGTGGGGGTTAAATAATTGTTCAAAATTACCCCTCGCCCGACCACCCACGCACTATTGTAGAGCTCAACGGATATGCTCACCAAGTTAATTAAAACCGAATTAGTTCCAAATTAACGTACGCAGCATATAGCTGTGTGTATAGTATACGTGCAGGTATACGTATAAAAGCTAACCACATCGGCCGCATGTATGTATATAATATATTATAATACCTGTACCGTTGGCCTCTGCACGTTGTTATATTTGCCAAGGCAAATTGCCGGTGTTATTTGCATTTCCGCTTGGCACTGGTTTTTCAAGCCTTTCGTCGCGAATCAAGGCTGTACTTATACCTAGAGAGATATCATATCGTCGCCAAACAAATGTTACAGGTATAGGTATAATGTTTTAACGTGTGTACATATTATATCCATGCATGTAAAAGAAAAACAATGGTATATATGTTCATCCCGTGAAAAATCGAATGACAAATCAGCTTACGTATACTTTGCTCGGTACATAATTAAATACATATAAAGCGCAGGGGGGGGAGGGAGGAAAAAAAAATGAAGAAACAAAAACCCAAGAATCATATACAAGAAAGGCAAAAGCGGTCTCGTCGACGTTGCCGTGAAAAATCGTCCAACAAAAGCTCGACATGTATACAAATGTACGTATATGGGTAAAAGAAAAAAAAAAGGCCATCACAGCAGGGCTATTTTAGGGGGGAAGGAAAAGCCCTTATTTTCCGGCCGATGAACCAACTCGTCGAGCCATCGGCCATTTATTTTTCGCTCTCTCCTTTCACACATATACATGTAATAATATTTCGTTATACTCACGCTTGTACGAGCAGCTCACTTTCGTCAATCTCCCCCGTCCGACCCTTTTATAAACAATATACCATACACAGTATACATATACACTGGCTTGGGTAAGCAAAAAAAAAAAAAAAAAAAAAAAATACGCATTGCAGCTGTAATCCCGTCTTTTTCTTATCTCACGTTCGATTGCTCTTGCACACACACACAAATATATATATATATATATACCTACATAAACGTTATACT
This sequence comes from Copidosoma floridanum, assembly GCF_036245765.1. Taxonomy (NCBI): domain Eukaryota; kingdom Metazoa; phylum Arthropoda; class Insecta; order Hymenoptera; family Encyrtidae; genus Copidosoma; species Copidosoma floridanum. The sequence goes on from NW_028321891.1 coordinate 7,136,039, forward strand.
TACCGAGACACCCCCCGCACAGAGTATAGTTCCGCTTAATCGACAAAAGGGGGAAAGAGACGCGGGCGCTCTCTCTCTCTCTCTCTTGGTATACCTCCAGACGATGGTCGCGTGCCAACTTACCCAAAATCGTGCGGAACGCGGTGCCCTTCAATTTCCTCTCTGGTGTATAGGTGTGTGCGTGCGTGCTCCTCTTCTATATTCTTGCTTCGTCCTCTCGATCTTGGAATAAAAAAAAGAAAAAGGAAATCTATGGGTGGGGGTGGAGGGAGCCTAATCCTCCCTCTCCAACATATTGTGCTGTACGATGTACATCCAAAGGGGGAGAGGGTGGGAGATGATATATGTATATAAAAAAAACGTCACGTCGTAATAGAAAACATAGTATAAGCATAATATGCGATAAGCTTAGCCGGGGTATAGAGGAGAGGGGGATGAGACAAGTTGTGTATTACGCGATCGTTATTACGTGATGCCGATGCCGTGTGTGTATATGTTATATATGATGCACATGCAGTACCTTCCCACTTATACTCCCTTGTAAAATATGCGAGTGGTGGAGGAGGGGTATATGCACATCACATATGTACACGTGCATGTTTGTGTGAGCGTGAGTCGCGTTAAATAACAGTCTCTAGAGCCCGTGCGCGGTTAGTGCGCGAGTTGACGTTGTCGCGAACAAAACAGTCCGCCGGACGGGATCGCGAATACTTTTGGGCAGTTTGTCTTTGATTCGCGTTTTTCCTGCGAACGGACCGACCGAAGGAAAGTGGGACTCTCTCTCCTTGGGACTTTGTTCGTCAAGTTTTGTGGCTTTGTCGCGCGGGATGCGGCTTGCAATCGGTAAAATTTGTCGGGCACGTGCGTTGCGTCAATGTCACTGAGTGCAGGTGCACGACTTTTTTTTTTTGCCAACAATTATTTAATTGACCGGTCCTTTTGTGGGTGTATTGTTAAAGTTTAAAAGATACTTATTCTACCGAAATAATTGGTTGTCTGTGCGGTGTTTACTGCGCGGCGCTTCATGTAACGTGAGTTTCATTTAATTTTATATTTAAAGATCAATAATGTACATACAAACATACACAATTAATCAGTAGGTGCAGTCACTTTGTATTTTTTTCTTTCGGCGGGGATCTATATCGTTCCTCAATTTTTAAATCACATGTAGTGTACTGCAATAATTCACAATACACATGGATGGATACATTCGCGGAAGTGCACTATTCACGACTGTAGGGATATATATCGGCGTATTTATATGTATGCGGTGAAAAAGAATAGTATAAAAGGTAGAAACCGTGTGCAAGTACGCGGTATAATGTGCAAGCCTTCGTGTGTTTGGCCTCAATAACTATGAATAAAGAAAAACGAGAAAAATCATAAAATATGGAGTCGCGCGCTACTTTCGATGTTGTACTGTCCTTTTTAACAATAAAAAGAAAAAAAAAAAAAAATAAAAACCAAACCCTACTCTATCAGACGTAACGTCACAACATTCATGCAGCAACCGATTCGTCACCTTATCTCTGACCCAAGCTCATTGCGCCAAAAAATTGGCTAATTACACTCTTTTTAATCACCACGTGCGCGCAAGTGACAAAAAAAAATAAACCCAACAATAGCGTGTATATGCACAATCAACAATCGAGTAATCCGATCGCTAAATGAGCCGAGTCGTAAAATAAGTTGGTTGTGACGTATAGTACACTTATTGAGCAATCGATTCCCGCGTCGAGGCAGTGTCATCGACCCGGATCTCCGCGGCAGGAGGGAATATTAAAATGACGCCGATAATAGCTACGAAACGAGCAAAAAAAAAATATGTATATATATATATATACATCGAGTCCAAAACCTGACCGAGCTTTTGTTCGCGAAATTGGCACTATTGGCCCTTGGCATGGAAAAAAAAAAAAAAAAAAAAAAAAAAAAAAAAAAAAAGAGGGAATTGACGTAATAATCTCTCTCTTTTTTTTGCACCGACAGAGAGGAGGACCACTAGAGCACGATTTCGCACCTATACACAAGAAGTAAGTGTGCATATGTATATACGTGCACGTAAAAGCTTAAGCGCGCGGCGCAAGCGCTGTCTTATCGACTTTTTTCGCTAATCTCAACTATTACGGTTTTGCCGTATACCCCCCTGTATGGGCGTAAGTAAGTATATAGATGACTATACAAAGCATCTGCCGGATGGAGTCTTTTTTTTTTTATGAGCAAGTACAAGTACTTGTGCACACCTACGCATATATGTACATTGGGGGGGGGGGGTTAAATACAAAAGAGGCGTCTATATGGACACGCCGCGGTCTGGCTCGTCGCATGTACGGGCACGTGCAGTACACATTTGAAAGTCAGTTGCTCGTGTGGCTCCGTAAGAATATAATACCCACCTATATATTTATACAGAGTAACTATATGCGTGCACGCGTACGTGCTTTTATACATAATATACGATCATGATTATTATGCATTTTCTGTATTTTTTTAGTTTCGTTCTCTTGATTTTTTTTTGCATTGTTTTCTTGGTATTCCTTGCGATCTAAAACATCGTCCTTTTCTTTAATTTACTAATTTTATCTGTTACAAAATTCCACATTTGAAACTTTCTGATGATGATATCAAGAAAGACACTGATGCTCTAAGATACTTTGGTACTAAATCGATAAATTGCCCAATAGCCATGAAATTTTTGAATACTGAATTTGATGAAAATGGTGGTATAATTTTTTGGAAATCAAACTTTTAACGTAAGCTTCTCGTGGAAAGCAATACATTTTTGCTCTGGACACACGAAACCGTTTCTACCCCTTTTTCAACTAATTATCAAATTCGTGATCATAAAGAAAAAAATCTTACATTATTTTTCTAATCGATGATTTTTTACGTACACCCAAGGGACAAGTCATTTTCAAATAAATAATTATATTTCCATGACATCCATCCATCCATGACAAGTAATTTCTTCAAATTTATTATTATACTTATACTTAGCTCATTGAAAATGATTCGCAGCTGTGATCGCGTCTTTCACTTCACAGTCAGTATGAATCACCTTAAGCCAATTTTTTTTTTTTTTTTTTTTTTTTTCTCAAATCAGTAGCAGCCTTTCAAAAGTACGAAACCAGAAATAGATTTACATTTATTAAAACGAAGCAACATATACATGTACGTGCAAGAAAAGAAGTCACACGCGTAATACGGATACAGTGAGTCATTCCGATCCGCCATGTCTATTGAACCTCGTACAGAACCAACCCATTGTTCTAATAATGCAAATACAAAGGTATACCTAATACATCGCTTCTCTATGTAAAGAAGAAAAAAGAAAGTTAAAAATATCACTTTTCCGATCTTCAAGTGGTGAACAAAAATAATGAGCCACTTGGAGTGTCCGATGCCTCTCTCTTTCTGTTCGCACGCCCAAGCCAAAATTGGCGTTTGCAGAATAATAAAAGTCATACCCGTATATTATTATATACGTATATATATATACGTTGTGTACAGGCGACAGCTCAAGGCCGCTTAATTTACCTGAAGTTAATATTGTATACCCACGACTCGATAATTTTCGCTATACGTGAAAAGACACTCGAGCTCGACAATAAAGCAGTGAGTGTCGAAACGAGGATTTTGCCGTATTGGAAAAATTTAAGCTATTAAAGTTGTGTGGTACAGGTATGGGTTTAGGTGTTGTTAACATTCGTTAAAGGAAAAAAAAACAAAAAAAAAAAAACGGATAGATTACGTGCACGCGACGGGAGGGAGAAAAGCTCGTGTTGCATCATTAAAATTGTCTTGTCCCTTGTAAGACGAGTTCTCGCGTCACGTGTAACTCTTCCGTCGTTCGGGACGGACACGAAGTGCCAAAAATTCTGTTTTCTACCTCCAACGGACCAACTATTTTCGGCGTCTCGTTTCATCGAAAGTGCCTTCGGTGAAATTCGCGAAAATTCGCTCGGTCGAGCAAACAAGATAACGGTATATATTATATTCCTTACGTAACAAATTTTTTCTTTTTTTTTTTTTCTTTGCTTCCCAACGATACCTACACAAACGCGTTGAGCTTCTCGTTTTTTTTTTCTTTCTCAGCACCCGCTTCATCCAATTTAGGCTGTTCTAAGTCTTTTTTGTTGCTCTTACGAAACATCTGTGTCCACACAAAAGTATCCCACTTTCGATTTCTCTCGTTAAACATTTTTTGTCATTTTTGGTGTGTACTTATATACTTTAGAGCTATTTTGGAGTATTTTTATTGAATATAAAAATACTCCATTTAAAAAAAAAAAAAAAAAAAAAAAAAACAAAAACAAAAAAAAAAAAAAATGATACGGTATTACGTTATAAATCATAGACATCCAAAGCACTCGTAACTATTATTTTTGTTTTTTTTTTGTTTATCTTAATGTTCTTATTACGTCTCACGCGATGGACCTTATCTCGAGCAAAATAACAAGTAAGTAAGTACCTCGTGCGATACGCAGTAGGTATATATATACGTGTAGCCATGTGTACACATCAACAACAGCTAGCACACCTGCAGATCGTAAAAACTGAGTCGCAAAATCAGCGCGAAAATTTGAAAAACAACAAACAATGACGTGTATATAATTATAGGGTACACCTACCCACAAATTATCTCTATGCCAGCTATATATCTATTTGATGCACGTACAAAACGTACCTATCGTCAATATGTTTTTCAACGCGGTTAATTCGCATCGACCCTCCCCCCCCTTCCCACTATATATATCAGCTTTTACGATTAGTATGAGTCAGGCAAAACTCGGTGATGGTTATAATGTCATCAAAACAACGTTATTACTCAATAGTATGTGATGTATACACACGTGCCTCCACCTCCGCTGACTTGGATGTATAACTGTGTTTTTTTTTTTTTTTTTTTTTTCGCTATTCGCACAATTATTCGAGCTCTGTGCCAAATGACCGACCACCACAACTATATGTATATAAATATAAATAGATTTTTCACGACGTGTTTTTTTTTTATTACTTGTTTTTCCGTGTGTTTAGATGTATATAAATTGTTGACCGTTGAAAGGCAAAGCGTCTTATCGGTAAATAATTACGTGAGACGTACGCAATATCTTCAAAACAAGCGTAGAGTGCCTATATAGGTATGCGTGTACCTAATTGTTTTTATGTCAATAAACTAACTGAATAATATCGAGTAGGTGATAAGAAAATCCATGATTGGTGCGGGTAGGATTGGAGGATGAAAGATTTTTAACGTGGTACAATTGATCATCGCTGTGGACATATTTTTGTTCGTCACGTGAATCATTAAATATAGTTGTAGTTGGTTTTTCGTGTTTTGACAAATTCGTCTGTTCGGGTGTTTTGTTGCTGTTGTTTGTATAAGTATGAATTTATGAATCAAGTTTTTGGAACCTTTTCAAGGTAACATTCGAAACAACATGTAGACGTACATTTGAGAGTCCCAACAAGTATAGTTTTCGTGAATTACAGTATAAATGTATATAAAAAAAAAAAAAGGTTGTGTCATTGCAGCATTTGAATATTTAATTGAAATAATGGTGTACAAAAAATATCTAAAATGAAATTATCTTCAATGAAATATAAATGTTCTTTGAATACTGCGGTGATTTACATCCGAGCCTCGAATCAATTATATCGTCATTTCATTGAATTTCAAATAAATAAAATCATACACAAGGGAATTACCATTTTTATGTTTAATTTAATCAATTCGAGAATTCGGAGTTCCACGTCACTCAATATAAATGACCTTTTTGTTTCTCCTCAAAATCCCAGTGAATTAAATGAAGAAAAAAAGGATTCTCAAATGCTAGATATTTAATTTTTTTGTTTCTGCGGATTGAGATGGAAATTCTAATTTAAAAATCTTTTATTTTTATCTTACATAAACGTCCCTTTCGATTGATCGGGCTGATTATTCATCACCTTCGACATCATTGCAAAATGAATAAAACGTATACGCAAAAAACCCAAAAACCTATAATTTAAAAAACGGTTGACCGTTACAACAAAGTGACGTCTTTTGTGATTCATTCTCGGTCAGTGACGCCCAGGGCACAAAGCAACGCATCGAGCATCAGATGATAAGCTTTCTCCTTCTTCAGGAAACGAGCACTCATCGGATCCTCTTATTCCATATAACACACGCCCACGTGAGTTTGCGTAAAACAAAAAAAAAACTCGCGTTTATCTTCGCGCGATATACGTGCAGCTGCAGAATATCAGATTTAGAAGCCAGTCAACAGCCGCGGTTTTATGCGACGAGCCTCGCGATCGTACTTGACTTTTGTCCTTTTGAACCTGTCGTGAATATACCGTTATTTTTTAATTGGCTCTAAATACATTTTTTTTCTATTTTTTGTTTTTTGTTCTTTTTTGGAATTGTTGAATGGAAAATGTGACGTTCACTAAATCACTATAGATTTGTGCGCCCATAAACATACGAGATGAAGGATGAGTTGCAGATGTTATGTGCATAGTTCTCGGGGAAAAACGTCAATATCGCATCAGCATTGACGTTTAACAAATCACAATATTATGCGTGAGCTCAGGCCTCATGCGTGTAGGTATAGGAAACGAAAAATGAATGCACATATATACATCGTGTGTTAGTCATAAATTTTTTTCCGTGCAAGTCTATAGATGCACCAAAATGCCCCTACAGCGTTGTCGTACAAGTAGTATTTCCCTCTTTTTAATCGCGTTCTGTTATTATCTATTGATCAAAATTGAGGATATTGGCAGGTATAAGGTATCGAGTAAAATGGGTGTACTTGTATCACTCATGTAAGTAAGGCGTATATACTGTTTGTTCATTGTTGCGAGTCACGAGTGCAATTTTTTATTTCTCGTTTTCCCCTGATTAAGTACTACCACTTACGTCGAGTGACGATTCAAACTTGTGCATTTAATTTGATCAGTTTCTTTTTTCTCAATCATCGCAGAGCATACACTAATACGTTTTATTACATGTAATGGAACACAATTGTATAAGATGCATTTTTTTTTTTTTTTTTTTTTTCATTTCTTCGATCTCGTCGAGTACATTTTTTATCCAGCAACAGTAAAAAAACAATAACGCAATCGTACGCAAAATTAATTGTTTAATCTGTCCGTTGTATAAGGGCCGTAACGGCTAAAAATATCGCGTTGTTTCAAAACCGTTCGACGACCATCTGTATTTCCCCATCATCACCGCGTCGGTTCCCATAAATGCACCCGAGCCATTTCTTTATTTATCCAAAAAATCAATCAGCTCTCGGGGCAGCATCTGGAACTCGCGCATATTTATGCCCATCGCATAAATACTCGGTACTGATAATTTTACAACCGCAAAAACGCTCGCATACGTGCGTATATTTTACCCGTAAGCAGATAATTAAAGATTGCACCAGTGGCAAAAAAAAAAAAAAACAAAAAAAAAACGAGACATAACAAACAGAGAGAGCTAGAATTGCTACATGTGCATTATATCAACGTCAGTATATCTATGTAGACGTGTGTTTTACACACAGCTGTGGCCAACACTTTCCCTCTCCTCCTCTCGTTATACTCGCTCCCTCCCGCCTCGTGTGTGCCATTCTCCTTCCCCTCCGACTCCGATTCTCTTGTATAGCGGAAGAGAATAAAAAATCGTGGCCTGCTGCAGTACGTCAGTACGCAACTCGCTGCTGCAGCGCGTTGACGCGTTCGTTTACGTGTGTGTATATTGTAATGTGCATGTGTTCCGAGTATTGGTTATTGTTTAACTTGTGCTAAACGAGTACAACCAAGCGGATCTTGAAGCTTGTTGATTTTAGTTTTTTTTTATTTATTTTTTTTATTTTTTTAGACTAAGTGGAAAAGTGAAGGACGTTCCGAGTGTGACATTTGAATATTCAAGGTACGAGGCTATGACGTATAAGTACTCATGTGTACCTATACTTTCTTGTAATTGCATTAACAAAAGGGAAAAGGGATTTACATGTTTACGTGCTGCAGTTTCTTCCCTCCTTCCCTTCCGTATACTTTCCTACTCATTCAGTGTTTCACGTTGCTTCGTTTGCACTTGTTTTCCTGCATTCATCAATCCAGTGTCGTCTTTGCCATAGTATATTATAATATATACTTTCTCAGCTGTTCGATCGATCGTGCATCACGCAATTAATTTCGTGATGAATGATTATTTATCATTAAATACTTGCATGCCTTCATAGTCCGACGATTGCAGAATGTTTTGAGCTTATTCTTGACGCAATTTCGAGAAAAATTAAATAACAACTCTCTCTCTCTCTCTCTCTCCTCTCCGTCCTCTCTTTTGTGTTTTCTTTTGCTTTTGGTCAAACTGTATAGTGAATACATACATGCGTATACGTGAAAGAAGAGCAGATCAGAGGGGAGCGTTGCAGGGCGTAGGTGGGAGTAATAAGAGAAACAGGAGGCCAAGGAGAAAGGAGAAGACGAAGGTTCTCCTTTGTAATTCTTTTTTTCCTTTTTTTTTTCCAACATAATGTACCTATGTTCTATATACGCTCGCGTCATGCAGGTGTTAACTTGCTCATTCTCTCTCTCCGCGCTTTGTCGTCATCGTAATTATTACGTTTGTCAATTAATGGCGATATATAAACATTACGGAAATTTCTAAAGGCTGTTAACCTTAAAAATAAAAACCAAGTTGGCTTATCATGAATCGAGAGATTTTGCATGTGTCTATTATTTTTATTAGAATAAGGATGTGTGAGTCACGATTAGGCTTTTTGTTTTGTTTTTTTTTTTTTTTATTAAAAAAAAAAAAAATCCTCCGATGCGAAAATTTGAGAACGTTTATGTTGTACAACTTGCTCTTGATAGGTCATGTATGGTTGCGATGACATGAGAAATAAATACACACGTGATGTGTGTAATTTATAGGTATACTTAATAAATGTGTCGAAATAATTATAAAGGTATAAGTAAAATTACGATATAAAATCAAGAGAGCTCCAAAATATATATATATATGTGACAGAGGCGCGCACATCGAAAAAGTCGTCGTCTGCTAGTTGCGGGGAAAATCGATAATTTTAAAAGGAGCGAAAAGAAGAGGAGTCGAGTTTTAAACCGGATTTGTTGAACCATGGCTTTGTTAAAAAATGTATTGTTGACATTGAGTAGTTTTTAAACTAATTGAGAATGTTCCAAATACCGGGTAAACAAATTTGTTGACTGAAATTTTCGTTGCAAATATATACATTGATTTTATCTAATTGGCAATTTAATTTTTTAAACTTTTAATTATGTAAAAGATCGGGTTGGCATCAAACAAATCACAGAAAAATAATATAATTAACAAAAAACAAAAAAAATTTACGTCTGTTATAGGCAAATAAAAGACTGGTTGCGAGGGTCGGTGTATTTCTAAAAGTGTGGTCTTGAAAAAGACCACACCTGTATACAATTGGTCTTGGGGCTCAAGACTTGGAACGGGAGACTTGGCCAATATAAGATGTATAACAGCATGAACTACATTGGAAAGTTCATCAGCAACTTCCGGGACTTCTACAATGAGATCAATGCAGCTACACTCACTGGAGCCATTGATGTCGTGGTGGTGCAACAGCCTGATGGCTCGTACACCTGTTCCCCATTCCACGTGCGCTTTGGGAAGCTTGGTGTACTGCGCTCCAGAGAAAAGGTGGTTGATATTGAAATAAATGCTGAGCCCAGGCAGATTCACATGAAACTTGGTGACTCTGGGGAAGCATTCTTTGTTGAAGAAGTGCCAGGAATTGATGGCTCACCCAGTGATGCCGATATACCACCTTATTTGGCTTGTTCGCCCATCCCCAATGACGTTGAATGTTTTGGTAATAGAAGGTAAATTATCTGACACAACTTTCAATCAATGGTTCATGGTAGACAAAGGTTACAGTTTGAAAGGCTCATTTTTTTTACTTTTTAGATTTAACGTTTTGTCTGATCTACCTCAAGAGCAGCATGAAAAAATTCTCCGAGATTCAGTAATGTCTATTGAGCGCGAAAAGTGGGAACAAATGTCTGCTTTGCCTCCGGACCAAAGAGAAAGTTTCCTCATAGAACATTTCTCAGATCTTCCTTTGGAGCAGCGTGATAAATGGCTCCAGATTGCTTCTCTGACTACTGAGGAGAGAGACAAGATATTCCAAGAGTATTACGGATCGATTTCTACCGTTCAGAAACAGCGTATGATCAGCGAGCAGTATTCGGCTCTCAAGACGGAGGATAAAGAGAGACTATTTAAAGAAAACTTTCCAGAACTCCCGGCAGAACAGAGGCAGAGCTTTGAAAAGGCACTGTTGAGTGACTGGAAGAAAGACGAACCAACGCTGTCTTTTAAGAAGAGCATGGAGGCTGCTGAAGATGATGATGAAGAAGCTGAGGAGGAGGAAGACGATGATAGGGACAAGTCGTTGCGTTTCAACGATGACGAGGAAATCTTTGACATGGACGGCGTGACTCCGGACGAAAAACCACAAACTCCGTTTGTCAAAAACCCTAAATCTTTTGTTGCCGTCACTTCATCGGAACGCATTCGCAAGATCAGCGTGGTCAACAACGATTTTCGGCCGATAAATGAAACGAATCCCAGCTATAAATTCGACGGTCAAAACACGTTGGATGAGAAATCGACACTCTCAAGTCACATACCCCTATCAGTTTCGTCAACGTCTTCCGATAAGCGTACGTCCAAGGATGAATCTACTACTGATGAAACCAAAAGTAACAGCAACAGCTCGAAAAGAAAGAGGAAGAGAAAGAGCACGATGAAACGGAAAGGCATGCAGAGAAAAATTAGCGCTAACAGTAATGTAGAAACGACTTGTGCTAATAATAGTAATCAGGCAAAAACGATCGAGGTTCTACCTGCGATCGAAATAGAGAAAGTTTATCCAAATGATGCTGTAAGTACTACGGGGTTAATTGCAAAAATGATAGTCAATTAACTGACAGTTATTCTATAGTCATCAATTATAATTGCTTTCCACAGGAATCAAAAGCTGCATCTAAGGATGAAATAAGCAACATTCCCGAGCAGAAACAGTTGAATAAAATCAACGTCATTCACGCGTCAACTGACTTCCACTTCTTTAGCGATACCGAAATCACCACAACGTAAATTGACTTTCTCTTTTTAGTTGATTTTAAAGTTTGATGCGTAAATTATTTGAAAATTTTTATTTTCTCGCAGAAACAAAGAATCAAGGCCAAGCTCGCCTGTGCAATCCGACACCGAGTTCGAGGTGCAAAAAATCACACAGGAGAGCAAGGCTCAGGAAGACAAAGGACAGAGCTGGAGATGGGGCGAGCTGCCTAGTCCACCGCACGACGGAACTCTCGATGCTCACGGAAGGCCGTTGAACCCGGTTGACGCAACCGCATCCAGCAATGAAAGTATGTATCACTGTAGTTGTAAAGTTATCATTTGGGGGAGGGACGTTAAAGTTACGAACAAGGGTAAACTAATTATACCAACTTGAGATTTTGAAACAATATACCGAGTCGTAATTAAAAATTTTATTTCCGTTAGTGGGATATCTTGTTAAGAGATGAGTTGGTATAATGAAACTTTAATGCTCTCTCAAAACTATTTACTTTAAAAAAAATCATCATCACATGTTCTACTGCAACTCTTTCTGTGTATTTTACTTTGGCGATTCTTCTTATGTCTGATAACAAAACATAAAGAAAAGAAACAAATAAAAATCAATTTACGCAAGGAGCACGATAGCGTACAAAGCAAAAGCTCAGCAAAAAAACGAATAAACACAAAACAAAAAAGAAAAAGCACCGTCGACCGCATTCACAGACTTCCTCACATTATCATTTAAAACTACCTTGCTTGTTCAAACAAAAACGAAACAAAAAATGATACCCGCAGCAGCTGATGCACGTCGCTCCATGCTTGGCGGAATGTTCTCGTTTATGAAGAAAACGTCGCGCGTCAGGCATAACCCGGAGTCCGAGGGCATTTATCTGAGCGATTTGAATGCCGACGAGCTGGACCCGGAAGTCGCCGCGCTCTACTTTCCTTCGTCCCATCGTGGAGTAACGGGAGGTAACGTTAACAAAGGTATCACAAATTTTGCCCATTCGCTCTTTCCAGGTCCCCCTTTTTTCCCCACTCTTTTTGACAGGTCAACCTCAGGTTTTTCTTTTTCACTTACATATATTCACCTTTTTATTTCCTCCCGGATTCCGGTTCCCTTGTATGCTTGGGCCATCCTTTCGTCAATCACTGCTTTTTTTTTTATTTCGTTTTTTTGCTTTTATTTTTTAATCAGTTTTTTACATTTTAATTGTTTGCTTGCAGTTGTGTGCAGCTTTTGAAAATCTTTCTGAATTCGTGCTTTCATAATATCAGTCGTTTTCATTGATAATTAAAACAGCTATCATCTGTCAACGTTCGAATCAACGACCTCTATTAACGTATGAATCTTTGCTTTGACAGAAAAAACTGCCGATGAAGAAGATACAGAATCTGGCAACGGGCCGTCACTGCCTCAAAGTCCAAACAGCGTAGAGGGAGCGATTGGTGGTCCTAAATCGCTGGACAGTGACTTTGACGAGTCATCGTCCAAGCACTTTGAGCCGAGTCTCGAGGTTTCCCTGTCTCTATGCGGCAACCTCGACTCGGCCAACGATGCTGAGCCCAGCGACGAGCTATTCCAACGTCATGCCGTTCGTTTTGAGGACGTATGTTCCGATGCCAAGTTGTTCGAGAATCCAAATCTCGTCGTTAAAATTAATGGCAAATACTACAACTGGGGATCCGCCTGTGCTGTCGTTATGACCTATACCACCTTTCAAAAGCATTTACCGCACGATGTACTCACGAATTTTTACGAGGATAGGAAGAGGTCGGCTAGCGACAGTAAAATCGATAGAAGCAATGGAAGAGGCATATCTGGTGGTTACAGTTCCTGGTTCACTTGGAGAAGATCTAGTCAACCTGTTAAAAAGTTGTCCGATCGTAAGTTTCTTTGAAGAAGATTATTATTTTACATTTTATCGTGATTATAACAATAATATGATATTTAGTCGACAACGCTGTTGAAATCGTCCAGAGTGAATTGGTAGTTGCTTCCAAGGAAGATGGCACTGAAAGTTACAAGACTACCATTATTATTAAGTAAGTTTTTTTTTTAAACTTTTTTGTTTTCTTCAAAGTATAAATAATTTTCTCTATTAACAATTGGTTTTTGTGATTAGTGATGAGGGTAAGAAGGACTCCTCGTTGAATGAGCAGATGAATACCAGTCTAGACAGCATAGAAACTAGTCAGTCACTCGTTAGTTTTAGCGACGCAGTCGATGATAATAAATCCGAGCAGCAAAACTGCTTGATCAACAAAGAAATGGATCGCGAGGGTTACTGTGCCGGCAATGAGGAAGATGACTCGGACGAGGACCAGCAGCAGCCATGTGATAACTCCGGAATCGACATTCCATCTGTTTCTAACAACTCGAGCAATCTGTCTGCTACCTCGATCGCTACACCCATCCCTAAGAGAGAAGGCACGCCGAGCTACAGAAAAACTTTAAGGCTATCATCCGAACAAATTGTAACTTTACGATTTATTTGATGACTACTGATACTGGAAATTATGATGTATATTTCTCTAATATTCATTAATTAATCATAGGCTAGTCTCAACTTAAAAGAGGGTACGAACGAGTGTGTATTCAGCGTGACAACAGCTTACCAAGGAACTACGCGATGTAAATGCTCCATCTACAAGTGGAAGTGGGATGATAAGATCGTCATTTCGGACATCGATGGTACAATCACCAAGTCCGACGTTCTTGGACACATACTACCAATAGTTGGTAAAGACTGGGCCCAATCGGGTGTCGCACAGCTCTTTACAAAGATAAAAAACAACGGCTACAAGCTTCTTTATCTCTCGGCCAGAGCTATCGGTCAAGCTCGAGTGACACGCGAATATCTCAAGAGTATTCGGCAGGATGATCTTTCTCTTCCCGATGGACCACTTCTGCTCAATCCAACAAGTCTGATCTCTGCATTCCATCGCGAAGTTATCGAAAAGAAGCCCGAACAGTTCAAGATCTCGTGTCTAAGTGACATCAAAGCACTCTTTCCCGACGGGTCTCAGCCATTCTATGCTGGGTATGGCAATCGGATCAATGTAAGTGTTGAAGATTCATTTCATAAGAATTCGCATAAAAATGAAAATCATTAATGCTCTTTGTGGTTTTAGGATGTTTGGGCATATAGAGCTGTAGGTATTCCAACGACTCGGATATTCACGATTAATCATCGTGGCGAATTGAAACATGAACTGACTCAAACCTTCCAGTCGACGTAAGTATAAACTTTATTATAATTCTTATAGCAACTCAAGTGGAGTATCACTGATGAAATATTTCTATCGAAGAACTCATAAGTATCTTTTTATCGTGTGGCACATTAGAGTTGTTGTGGAATTTTGCAACTTAGTTTGAAAGATGTTAAGTTAATAGAAAAATTATGATGGAAAAAAAAAAACAAGATTCGATGCTTTAATATTCGCAAAAAAAACTAGTTTCCTCTTAAAAATCCGAGTTTTATTTATATATGATTACAGCTACTGCTCTCAAAGTTATATTGTGGATGACTTGTTCCCACCACTTCTACAAAATCAACAACTGTTTATATCTGCATATTGAAATCTATAACTGTAGGTTTAAGTTCCCAAGAAATTGGAATTCCTTGCTGATCATTAATCTTTTTTTTTATCTTCTCAAATCGAAGATCGATTGAACTAAGTATGTCTATTAATGATCTCCTCATTCATTTATTAATACTCACTAAACTATCCAAAATACTTTGAAAAATAAGTTTGAGTGAATTCGTGTTGTACATAAGTGCGTAATCGAGTGAATGATTTCATCAAGTGCATCTTGTTTGCATATTGTGATGATCCTCTAAAAACTTAGAGGTTTTTTATGAAACTGCTCTGTCTGCACACATATCGTTGCTCAAATGTTCTTCATTTATAAAACTCCTTTATAAGGAGATTCCCTGCCCAAAATATTATTTATCGTCGTCAATTAACAAAAAAAGCTTGCATCAACACTAATGTGCTTAAAGCATGCACCGATTCTCCGTATCACAAATGTTAACATGTTTAAACGCTTTAACTTGTTGATCTCTTGATTAAATAATTCAGGTTTACAAATATTTGAAGTTTAATACTTGGCTATTAAACCTGAAAATAATAAGGCGCTCCAATACATTGGTCGAGCTTAAAAATTTAATCTCGAGATTGAACTAATATAATCAATGAAGCCAAAAAGATCGATACAATAAAAAAAATGTTTTCTTTTATTATCTGTTACCAGATATTCAAACATGAGTTATATTGTGGATCATGTGTTCCCGGCAATACGGGAGGACGTAGCCGACGAGTTCAGCAACTTCTCCTATTGGCGTGAGCCCATCCTGGATTTGGTGCAGCATGAAATGCTGGTCGGGCAAAATTGAACGACGAACGACGACTTTCGTTCGTTTAACACTTTGCGCTTATGCCAACATTTTTTTGTACTTTTGATGTATTGTGTAAGCGTTTAATTATATCGTACATAGGACTTTAGAGTCACAGAAACAAATATATATTATGCATACATATATATATATATCAAAACCGCTTCAAAAGTATATATTTAAACGTCGGATATATGTAGAAGATGTCAATCTAGACGATTGAATAATGTATTCCAGATGTAGCCGTATAGTAGATAGATGGATACAGCGACTAGCGAAATAATTGCCTTTTACCTGTTTCTTTGCCTGTGGTATAGTTTGTATATTTAGTTCGGCAATCGTGATAAGTAATAAAGGCAAGTATTATAAACAAAAAAAAAAAAAAAAACATCCAGAATAGAAGCAAGTGTGTATGTTTTTATTCGCGTTTCATGTAATTGTTTGAATTAATTCATGATTGTGATAAAATAAATGCGCAAACTGAGAATGCTGTAATTCCGAGCTCGATAGCCAAAAGATAACGTTTATAGCGGGAAGCCAATAACTATAAAAAGCTCTCTTCTGTACTGTGAACGTTAGCTTGTTTTCGTG
The DNA here is from genome assembly GCF_036245765.1 of Copidosoma floridanum. Taxonomy (NCBI): domain Eukaryota; kingdom Metazoa; phylum Arthropoda; class Insecta; order Hymenoptera; family Encyrtidae; genus Copidosoma; species Copidosoma floridanum. The sequence goes on from NW_028321891.1 coordinate 7,152,134, forward strand.
CGGTCGCATTCCAAAATAATATTTCTTGTCGAGAAGGTCTCTAGCAAAATAGCTAGTGTAAAAATTTTATATGTTAGTTTAATAAGTGTACTTAGTTAAATGTTTTTTTTTTCCACTTGTTACCACTTTTGTATACTCGTACGTTATTTTTTGTAAATCATGGGAGACTTGTAGTACAATTTATTTAAAATAATTATTTTTAGATAATTATTCTTTTACTTGTGCCTTTTTAGTATTTATTTTAATGCGCCGTTTGCTCACTAAGTATCGGGAAAACTTTTTGTGATTATTTTAGTTGTATCTTTCCCTGTATATCTTAATTTAATGTAAAATGTAAGATTTTGCATTTTTTGAAAAAAAAAATAGAATATAATGCTTTAAAGAATATTATTGTAAACTTAGACTTAATGTCATTTATTATGTGTAATTATCAGGCAAAAAAAAAAAAAAAACAAATTTTGTTAACTGTTCAGTGCTAACTTGTCGATCGTAAGAACTACGTGACTCATCTTTTATTTAAAAAACAAATTGTATTGCAGCCTCCAAAAAGAGTAATTAACAAATCTTTACACCAAAGATAATTCCCGCTAAAAAGTTACTACAACATTATTTACTGGATCTTCAAATCAAAGTAAGGCACTTGTAGCAGTGATCTGTCTAAAAAATAATTCTCTCTCTAAAATTGATGTGAAAAATTTCCAGTTATCTATTGGCTGGGATTATTGCAATGTTTTAAGAGAACCTATAGCCGTTTCATGCAACGAACAATGCAATCAATAATCCAATGAGAAAAGCGTCAAATAGATTTCTAAAATACTATTATAGCTTTTAAATTTCAAGTAGCATATAATAGATTTTTAGAAAGCGGTAACGTTTTTTCTTGAAAAAATGTAGAAAGATTTGTTATAGTTTTAAGTCTTAAACTTTGTTCTTTTTTTTTTTTTTTTACACGTGTCAACATTCTTTTGATAAATAAAAAAATTCAGTTCCTATACAATGTTATTTCTTTCAAAGTATTTCAAAATATACTCTTTACACGCATCACCCTTAACTTACACGAGCTTAACAAATTCGTTTTTACAAAATAATAGTAGTTGTAACAAAAATACCACTTCATATTATTCTTCCATCTCTTCTTGTTCTTCATTGTTTGTTTCTTTGCCATTTAATAGAGAAGCGACATGTGTATAGCCTTTACCTTTTGTAAAGTGTCCTATGGGAGTGAGTTTAAATTTGGCTAATGGCTTGGCTAAAAGTTTCTAGAAAAAATTGCAACAATAAACGATATGCTATGGTTTTTATAGTTATCTTTTAGTAAAAACTTACTAATATTCGACACTGTTCCGGAGTCAATGTTTGGCCTTTCGAACAAATTTTATAATCTTTTAACAACGTAACCACTCCTTTTTGTAGAGATGTAGGCATACCCAATTGCCTTAAGTATGGCTCTGTACTATGTGAAAAATCTGACAAAGGTCCAGCAGGCAGTTCAATTGTTTCTTGGGTAACAAATCCAGAGCGTGCATAGTCTTCGTCTTCAAATTCTTCCATCCACTTTAATACCTGAAAAAGGCATAATTACAATAATGTACTCGAAAATTGTGGTAATTCCTTAATTTTCTTAACGTATCGAAAATTTATTTTCGACAGTAAAGACTGGAGTATCAACCCTTTGCCATACCTTTTTTTTGCTTTCGTTGGTGAAAAACAGACCACACTGTCCTTGTAGATGTGACGTTAGCTCCGAAATGCCGTTTTCAATTTCTGTTTCTTTATTTTTTCCTAAACCAAGGGCAATAATTGTATTCTTGCCGAAAAAAAATCTACTACCATTCCATTTCTCCCTCAAATCTTTAAGTTTGTTGTTGCGCATATTTTCCACTCCGAACAGAATTACGTGCTCATATCTTTCCATACAGGCTCTAACATCCTCTATGATGTGCTGTTTTAGTTCTAATCCTTTTTTACTCGTTTTCGTGAGCGAAACTACAAAAATAAAGACATAAATACATTTTTAATTATGGTAAACAACAAAACATAACCTTATTGTTAAGTACAACATGTACTTCACGGTTATAAATTGCACACGAAATTTCGTTATCTTACTTTTCTTATCTCGCTTTGATTTTGGCATTTTGAAGTTGTTACTTAACAATAGAAATGGAATTAAATTAAGTAATGATCAATCAAAAAAAACTCCGAAACACGAACACGTGAAAGATCAACACACAATTCAAAACACACGTGGTTGTAAACACACCGTCTGCTCTTTGCAGTGTTGCCAACTGCGCAACAGTTTTTCCGTATGGGATTGCTCCGCCCGTAATTTATAGAGACATTTTGATTTATTTTCAAACGGAAGCCTGGAGCCGTACCATATAACTTTTTTTAGCTTCGCGGGCCTATGTTATGTTATAACATAGGCCGATGTACAGAAAAATAGTTATATGGTACGGCCCCTGGTCACGACATTTGCATAAAAGTGGGAAAGAGATTTGTTTCAGATATATATATATATACGTGAAGTTATGTGTAGTAATTGATGTAATCACTACTAAGAGTACTAAGTAGTGCCATATGGTCGATTTTATAAAACCATATAAGTAGAATATCTATATTTTTAGAGGTCAATTTTTAAATAAAAAATAAATAGTAAACTTGCCGCAAACAGCACAGACAATGTCAACTTGTTATTTTGTATCTGTATAACTAGTTGCGGAACCCTACATAATTATTTGGATCAGCGCCATCTAGCGTTGCGAATTTCTGAACCTGAACTAAAAAGTGGCCCTGAAATTCTGAAGGAGAGCTTTAGGCAGTTTTGGCCCTAGAGCCATTTAATTAATTATAAACCAGCAGTAACTAATTGTACGGATATAAAATGAAAAATCGTTATTGTTTGTGCTGTTTGCGGCAAGCTTACAATTTATTTTTTACGCAAAGGTGTAAATATTTAGAAAGTTGATATTTGATTAAAAGGTAATTTGTAAACTTGCCGCAAACAGCACAAATAATGTTAACTTTTGATTTTCTATTTATAATATTAGTTGCGGCTGGTTTATAATTAATTGTATGGCTCTACTGTAAGTTGTAATAATTATTTGGATCAGCGCCATCTAGCGGTCGTGATTTTTTTGGCCAAAAATTGCTTCTGAAATTCTGAAGGAGAGCTTTAGGCAGTTTAGCCCTAGAGCCATTTAATTAATTATAAACCAGCCGCAACTTTTGAAATAAATACAAAATGAATAATAAACAATGTTTGTGCTGTTTGCGGCAAGTTTAAAATTTATCTATTACCCAAAAGTATAAATATATATGAGGTCAATATTCGTGTAAAACATACACTGTAAACTTGCCGCAAGTAGCACAAATATTATTAAATTTTTATTTTGTATCTATCACAGAAGTTGCGGCTGGTTTATAACTAATTAAGTGGCTATAGGGCTAAACTGCCTAAAGCTCTTCTTCAGAATTTCAGAAGCAATTTTTGGCCAAAAAAATCACGACCGCTAGATGGCGCTGATCCAAATAATTATTGCAACTTACAGTAGAGCCATATAACCAATTATAAACCAGCCGCAACTAATTTTGTAAATAGAAAATAAAAAGTTAAGATTATATGTGGTATTTGCGGCAAGTTTACAATTTATTTTTTACCCAAAAGTATAAATATATAGAAAGTCAATATTCGTGTAAGAGATACATTGCAAACTTGCCGCAAACAGCACACACAATATTAACTTTTTATTTTCTATTTACAAAATTAGTTGCGGCTGGTTTATAATTGAATAAGTGGCTCTAGGGCTAAACTGCCTAAAGCTCTCCTTCAGAATTTCAGAAGCAATTTTTGGCCAAAAAAATTACGACCGCTAGATGGCGCTGATCCAAATAATTATTACAATTACAGTAGAGCCATATAATCAATCATAAACCTGCCGCAACTAGTTTTACAGATACAAAATAACAAGTTGACATTGTTTGTGATGTTTGCGGCAAATTTACTATTTATTTTTTATCCGAAAATTGACCTCTAAAAGTATAGAAATTCTACTTAAATGGTTTAATAAAATACTAAAATTTGACAAAAATGTGACAAATGTCCCCAACGCATTTATAAAGTATCTCTGGCGTTTAGCCGTTGGCCGGGTTGTTGACGTTGTGTAGTTTTTTCCCCCTGCAAGCGTAACCTTGAGGCTAGCAGTTAAAGTTACGTAGGTTGTGGTAATGCCGTATATATGGTCGGGTTGCGAGTTGCGACCATAGGCTTTGTTGCCTGATGGAAAAAGAGGTAAGGGTCTGTTCAGTCTGTTCACTCACTTTGAGTTTAGCAGAACAGTGGAACCCCCTTTTCAATATGAACGTTCACAATGAAATAAGCAAAAAATGTGAATAGCTCCACTAACTGCGGTCGTACACTCGTACCATGTAACTATTTTCCAGTACATCGGCTTATGTTATAACATAGGCCTGCAAAGCAAAAAAAGTTAAATGGTATGGACCCTGTCGGTGACAGTATAGGTTCGTTCAAGCCCCTTTTGGTTCGGTTCGGACCGTTCGGTTCTCTTAACAAAATATACCTATATATACAGAATCAGTTCTGTTTGGTTTCCTATGTAGGTGTATTTTATTACGAGAACCGAACCGAACCAAAAGGGGCTTGAACAAATCTAGTGTTGGGCTGTGGGTTCCGCATGTCAACAAACTCCGGAATATTGGGGATTTCAGTTTTGATTCTTCTTTGATACTTAACTTGAATGTTTACAAGCTACTGATTATGCGGCATTTTGATTACATTAGTTATGTTTAGTACTTGAGGAAGCGTGAGATAAACAAAAATGGCTGTTTATTATTTCTGTAAATAAATTTTAGCAACGAGTTATAACATCACAACGTCAAAATGGTTTTTCTTACTCAGATATTAGGTTATGCCAAGAAAAGTGTTAAAGAAATAAAAGTGAGCCCTGTTTTAACTTTTTTTCTGCTATTAATTAACTTGTCATTTGATATGTTTTGTCTCATCTGGTTATAAAATTCATCAAATATTTTTGCAGCCACTGAGAAAGTATCTGAGGTATGGGTTTATGGATAAGCTTAGCATAAAAGTTCGAGGAGGCACAGGAGGATCTGGCTTATCGAAATATGGTGGGAGGGGTGGACGAGGTGGTGATGTCTACGTCAGAGCCAAAGAAGGTTACACGTTGAATATTTTATCCAAGTATGTGAATGGCAAATTATTGGCCGCCAGTACAGGCTACGACAGCTCCAAAAGGGGCATACTGGGTCAGGCAGGAGAAGATTTAATCATCAATGTGCCTCCTGGTGTCATTGTTTACCATGAAAATGGTACACTTATTGGTAAGCTACTTTTAAGAAGTGATTCATGTTGATAATAGATTATGTGATTAGAATACTATCTGTCAAATTGATAACTGCCAATTTTCCTATTTTTTTAATATTCAATAAATATTTCACTTTAAAGGAGAAGTCAATGAACTTGATAAAAAGTTGATGGTAGCTATGGGTGGAGCTGGTGGCTGTACAGAAACAGACTACAGTGGACAAAGAGGGGAAAACCATGGAATCATTTTAGATTTGAAATTGATATCCGATGTGGCTTTAGTTGGGTTTCCAAATGCTGGAAAAAGTACTCTCATAAGGACCATATCCAATGCTAAGCCTAAAGTAGCAGACTATCCATGTGAGGGAAATTTTTAAATATTTTTTAAATAGCTAGTTATTAACTGTTGAAAGTTATACAAGTGCTAATTTACTATTTTCAGTTACAACTATAAAACCAAATTTAGGTAAAATTATTTATCCTGATTTGAGAGAAATCACAATAGCAGATTTGCCAGGATTAATTGAGGGAGCTCATGTCAATGTCGGAATGGGCCACGATTTTTTAAAGCACCTGGAAAGAACAAAAATGTTATTATTTGTCATAGACATTCAAGGATTTCAGTTGTCGTACAAGTATAAAAAAAGAAATTGCTTGGAAACACTATTGTTGTTGAATAAGGAGATAGAACTTTATAAACCAGAGTTGCTAGATATGCCTGCCATACTAGTGATAAACAAAATGGATACTGAACGGTCAGATGCGATTTTGCAAAGATTTATGAAACACTTTGAAAACTTAAAAAGCATTCAGTTCTCTAACTTTTCTGATGAGATGGTTCCTGAAAAAGTTTTAGAATTTGAGGATATTATAACGATATCTTTGAAAAACAAAGATGAAGATAAGATAACAAATTTAAAACAGATCATTAGAAAAAATCTAGATAAAATACAGGATATAGAGGAGCAAAAAATCCAAGATGAAATGCCAGAGTATAAGTTGATTAGGAAGTTAAAAAAAGAAATGGAACGAGCAGCTCCACTACTTGTGTAAATAAAGATGTTATTTTGTATAAAATATTTATTAATCACGCAAACATTTTAAATATACATTTTTACAAGAAGTACGTACAAAAAATGAGTCAATAATTATCAACCTCATTAACTTTCTACTAGATCATGAAACTTTAATTTAACCCATTTTCTTTTTATACCTTCTTTTGTTACCCTTTCTGACCAATCTTCACCAATAGGCATTTTTGGTGTAACATCGATTTTGTCTATTTCACTTCTATCTCTTAAAACACCACTATTAATTTTATACTTTTCGACTCCATTCCACGCAATCATAATTCCATTGTCGCTACAGAGTTTAGGTGGGGGTCTGACCAATCTGTAATCATGATGCGAACAGATTTTTTCAAGAGCTTTCGCGATGAAATTGTTTGATGCTACTCCACCACTTACAACCTAAAACATTGATGTAGTTTTTAGTCAAGACAATTAGATAAAATACAGTTTAAGCCTTTTATATGTAATATTGACATTTACCAAAGTTTTATTATTTTCTGGGAGTAACTCTTGTTTAACTAAAAATTCCATTGCTCTTTCGGTTCTTAAGCACAAGTGTTTTGTGACTGTTAGTAAAAATCCAGCACAAATATTATTTATACTGGGAAGTATTTCATCACCCTGAATATGATGTTTTTTCTCTTCACTGATAATATGCATCCTGGCTTTGTTTTTTACACCTGAAAAACTAAATTTACAGTTCCTATAATGTGACATTAAAGTAGGAAACTCGAAATTTTCAGGTTTATCAGCTTTCATGGCTGCCATTTCAATAGCTCGACCTCCGCTGACTTTTGCATACTCTGGAATCTTTTCCATTTTTAATCGCCGAGAAACCTAAAACGAATTTAACATAATTTCCAATTAAAAAACTGTATTTTTACATCTTCAAAATTTATTGTAGAACTTACCTTGTCTAGAGCTTCTCCAGGTGCGTCGTCTATTGTATAACCAAGGATTTTAAAATCCTCTATTGATTGAACCAGAGCAAGTATGCAATGACCACCTGATATCAAAAGTACAAGAAACGGAAAATCAACCTGTATACATCATATAAAATGTTTATCGAATCAATGATGCATAATTAACGATATTATCATCTAAATAAATATACTTTTTCACTCATTCTTGCTGTCAGAGCATGTGCCTTCATGTGATGAATGGGAATCAGAGGTTTGTCAAACTCTCGTGACAATTTCAGAGCAAAATCCCGTCCGACACATAATGGCATTACTAATCCAGGATGTATCGTCACTGCTACTGCGTCAATATTATTCATTGTCATGTTTGCAGATTTTAAACACTCTTGATAAATATTATCTATGTTTCTTACATGTAAATCTCTAGCAACTGGTGGATTAATTCCTCCCAAACTATGGTATTGTTAAAAAAAAAAGTTAATCAACGAATGTGATTCAAACAATAATAAAATGAAAATAGAAAATTACTGCAAGTGATGAACAAGTTGAGAATTAAGAGCTTCACCCAAAATCTTGCCAGACGTGTCGATGATTGCAAAGCCAGTCTCATCACAGCTTGTTTCAATGCCTAAAATAACTGCGGGCTTTTCATTTGTTAACAAGTGCCTTTTTGCACAATCGTATAAGTTATGATTTTTACACAATTGCCTAAAAAATTTTGGAAGTCCCAACAACTGACGTGTTTGATTCATAGTTTATTATTTGAAGTCACAAAACCCTTTACACTATGACAAACATAAAAAACAACTAATAGAGCTGCACGAATTAGTTAATCGGAAAAAACTAATTTACAGTAGTTTAAGTTGATAAACAAATTCAGCAGAGGACCGCTGTGACCGTCGTCTGCTGCTGGCACACGTGGTGTAGAATATCAGGGAAAGTTAGGTTTTTACATATATACATGACATGTACACAAACATCGCGGTTAGACGTATTTTGTTTTTTTTTGTATTTTCTGTTAATTAAGTAGGTAATTCTGTGTCAATTATTTGCCAAATAGTCGTTGTAATTGCACCGATAAAACCTTGAAAAATGGGTTCTTGTAGTGTTATAATTGAAATCAACACCGAACGTGATGTAAGTACGCGGGAGAAAAATTACTAAACTGTTTGACAGAAAAGCAATTGTCCAAACGTCTACGCGTCAACTTTTTGTTGCAGAGCTACGATTGCAAGCATTGTGGTGCATCAGTACGGGCGATGAAATCGCATCTGTTGGCTCATGCTTGCTTTTCTGGTTTAAATACCGATGAAGAGACGATTTTTCTCGATCGTTGCAGTGAATTGTTTAGAGGTTAGATTCTAGACAACTACATCGTTTTATCCATCACTACTTTTCATGTTATAATTGTTAAGTTTAATTTCTTTTTCATTTAAATGAACTCGACGGTTTTTTATATGTTTAGGACGAAAAGTGGAGGTTCCAGGTATTGTGGATTTACTGCAATATTTCGCCAACAGCGAGGAAGAGACAAGTAATCTTACTATTGAAGAGTTCGAAATAAGAATGAGAGAATTGTTGATGAGGATGCCAGAGAGAAAAAGGAAGGAAGTTCAAAAAAAGATTCTGAGCATACTGTTCCAGCCGGATGAACTACCTGCCCTCTATGATTTTTTTCATTTGAACGATGTAGTTTAAGTATATTCCTGTCTTGTATTAACAGCTTCTTCAATGCTGTATTTATATAAACTATGAATTGATGAGTCAGAGAAGCCAATTATCAGTGGTCGTTACAAATTTTTAATAAGCATTTATTGTAGGCATTGATGATAAGCAAGTCTTTCTGTCTGGTGATATAGATTAATATTAATGAAATTTAGAATAGTTATAAAAATATAGGCTGGGAAGTAATTTATTGTACATTATAATAATCATGAATTTCGTTTTTCTCTTTTTATTTATCGTACAGCAACCTTACATGTCATGCTGGTATCAAAACCGATGTTGAGGAATTAAGAATTATTATTTAAGTATAAGTATACTTTTGAACATAATAACTTAGTTTAAGCGTTTTTATAAATTTTTATGTAAAAAATTAAAATGTTTTATACTCTAAATTTAATGCGTTTCTCTTTTATTTCTGCAATAAAATTGATGATTATGATTAAATGACAAAATTTTCAGTAGTTAGAACTTCACAATGGCTAACCAGTAACAATAATAAACACAATTTTTAATTAACTGTTAGTGGTATTATAATTTTTTTTTTTTTTTTTTCTTTTTAATTTAATGTTTAGACTAAAATTGTAATAAACTTCTCCATTACTTTTGGGTAACGATATTGTTACAGATAAATTGTAAATTAATACAGTTTCATTGAAAAGGTAAATAGAAGTAGTAAAGTTAAAGTTTACAAGGAAAGTGAAATAACAAAAATAACACGACATTGGGTTGGATATCACACTTGCATGATGCACAAGAGTTTGAAAATCTGGCTTCTTGCAATATAATACATATTAAAACACATGAAAATGAGCCATTTTGAGTATTTTCATATTTTATGTAGTATGCAGAGCTCGGTAATTAATAGAAATTTTTTTTTTTTAATAATTAGTAATTTTATCATATGACTTTTAACTATTCATAAAAAAATTACTCAATTATTTGGTTGTACATATTTTATTCAAAAAATTAAAAAACTGTCGCTTCAATGCTGAAAACATTGTTTAATAAGATATGAAATGTGTGGAAGATAAATACGAAAGTTGAGTTTGATAAATCTGCAAGCCCTCAAGTTAATGTAGGTACCTATACAAAAAAAATTATTTATATGGAGGATCAGCCAAATGTAACTGATATTTATTAGCTACTTAAGGGACATTAATGATACCAGGGGAAGTACCTGCAAACCACGGCTTGAGGAAATCTTTGTGCTTGCCTCTATTTTTTCTTCTGAGGGCACAGTACGAATATTTGACATTCAACGTAATTATTGAAATTATATTTTTTTTAAATACATTTTGTTTTCCTAATTAAAAGTAGCATAGGTAGCAACCATGTACATTTTAAAGGGTGTTTTCATAAAATTGAATAAGTAAAGTGATAGAGTAAAGCATTTTTTTATTACTTATATTAATGTATCAAAATTACACAGTATTACAGCAATCATTATTTTTTGCTTTCATTTATTAAATTACGCATGATTTCAATGGTTTGCAAGGAATGTCCCAATAATTTTAGCATTAATGAAGGATGAGATACAAAAAACTGGTTGCAGTCTTCAATTTTTAGAGCTTCTTGATGGTGAGACAGTATATACTCTATTGCCTTATCCATTAAGGTGTCAATTGTATACTGTTGAGAAAATGTCAAGATTTGTGCAATGTTCTCCAAATTTATGGATTTTATCAAATAATTAACATAAGTTGATTCTTTGGCTAAAATAGCTTCATTTGATTTAACAAATTTTTCTGCAGCAGTTTTTAAATCTGACAGTTCATATTGATCTTCATTTGCCAGTTCAAGAATTTGTACTATGTTTTGTACATTTATATTGCATTGTAAATGCCCCTTGCACATCTTTTCTAATGGTGTGATTTCTAAGTAGTGTGATAGCTGGAACAACTTAAAAGGAGTGATAGTCATGTCGCATGTATCAGTGTATATGTAATTCAATAGTTGTTCAACAACTACACCATCCCATTGCTCTAGTTTGATTGTGCCGGTTTTTTTTTCTATCATCTCCGTCTCTATCATCTTACACAGAACTTTACTTCGTACCGAAAGAATATTTTTGTGTACTTTAAAAACTTTCTCATCGACAACTAATTCCAAGTCGGAATGAGCTTTTTCTAAGAATAGTTGCTTCATGTCTTGAGCTAGTTTGTTACCACATAGTTCTTGATTAAAATTGATTTCAACATCAGCATCAAATGATGAATGTCCATAAAGAACAGAGTCATACACAGTTATTGCTTCTGATCGGAAATTAGTATCAGTTACTGCTTTGAGAGTAAAGAAATGTCCATATACAGATGAATTAAAACAAACTGTCAGTTGCAATAATTTGTTATGCAGTAAAGATGGTTTTGTAGTAAAATCAAGACTAAACGTTACATTACAGAGATAGTATGAAGGATCGTAGGTCCCTAAGATCATTTTTATAGAGCACTTATTTTCAAATTCATGTAAACTAAATTCTTGAGACGAGGAATTGGTGGTGAGGTCAGTCAAATGAAACTTGACTATACACCCGTGCTCAGTCCGGACGTTTGTTACAGTGGCCATATTTCTGGTATACGGGAAAAATACCTGTAATATAGATATGTGGATAAGTGATAATCTGAGACTGCGAGAGAAAAATGAAAGAAAATAATTATTGGGGACATAAATGCACGCACCTACCTATTTGAAACAGTCGTGGTACGGCAATTAAATCCAACGATACTTGGGTTAAAATAAAACTTAGTTCAGGAAATGCTTAAGTTTTGATCTTTCGATTGTTTCAAACTAACGGCAACATGTACATACCTTAATAACTCTAAAAATGGAAAAAGAAAATGGCAGCATACTTAAAAGTATTCGATTATTATCGTTTTTTTTTAAAGGAACGGCTGCGTTCCGCGTTCCACGTTCCGTGCCAGTCTGCCCGTCTCAAATTTTTAGTTCGAAATCAACCACGCTACTTAAATGTCGTTGATGTAAAAATTCCAATGGACATTGGAAAAATTGTCCAGGGGCCGTACCATATAACTATTTTTCTGTACATCGGCCTATGTTATAACATAGGCCCGCAAAGCTAAAAAAAGTTATATGGTACGGCTCCAGGACAATGGACTGATGGACATTGGACAAACAATGCACCTTTTTACTCTTCCTTCTCTTTCTTCCCGGGGCCGTACCGGACCGGACCATGTATGTAGCTACCGGATTTACATCAACGACATTTAGCGTGGTTGATTTCGAACTAAAAATTTACAGAGACGGGCAGACTGGCACGGAACGTGGAACGCGGAACGCAGCCGTTCCTTTAAAAAAAAACGATAATAATCGAATACTTATAAGTATGCTGCCATTTTCTTTTTCCATTTTTAGAGTTATTAGGGTATGTACATGTTGCCGTTAGTTTGAAACAATCGAAAGATCAAAACTTAAGCATTTCCTGAACTAAGTTTTATTTTAACCCAAGTATCGTTGGATTTAATTGCCGTACCACTACTGTTTCAAATAGGTAGGTGCGTGCATTTATGTCCCCAATAATTATTTTCTTTCATTTTTCTCGTGCAGTCTCAGATTATCACTTATCCACATATCTATATTACAGGTATTTTTCCCGTATACCAGAAATATGGCCACTGTAACAAACGTCCGGACTGAGAACGGGTGTATAGTCAAGTTTCATTTGACTGACCTCACCACCAATTCCTCGTCTCAAGAATTTAGTTTACATGAATTTGAAAATAAGTGCTCTATAAAAATGATCTTAAGGACCTACGATCCTTCATACTATCTCTATAAAGTAACGTTTAGTCTTGATTTTACTACAAAACCATCTTTACTGCATAACAAATTATTGCAACTGACAGTTTGTTTTAATTCATCTGTATATGGACATTTATTTACTCTCAAAGCAGTAACTGATACTAATTTCCGATCACAAGCAACAACTGTGTATGACACTGCTTTTAATGGATATTCATCATTTGATGCTGATGTTGAAATCAATTTTAATCAAGAACTATGTGGTAACAAACTAGCTCAAGACATGAAGCAACTATTCTTAGAAAAAGCTCATTCCGACTTGGAATTAGTTGTCGATGAGAAAGTTTTTAAAGTACACAAAAATATTCTTTCGGTACGAAGTAAAGTTCTGTGTAAGATGATAGAGACGGAGATGATAGAAAAAAAAACCGGCACAATCAAACTAGAGCAATGGGATGGTGTAGTTGTTGAACAACTATTGAATTACATATACACTGATACATGCGACATGACTATCACTCCTTTTAAGTTGTTCCAGCTATCACACTACTTAGAAATCACACCATTAGAAAAGATGTGCAAGGGGCATTTACAATGCAATATAAATGTACAAAACATAGTACAAATTCTTGAACTGGCAAATGAAGATCAATATGAACTGTCAGATTTAAAAACTGCTGCAGAAAAATTTGTTAAATCAAATGAAGCTATTTTAGCCAAAGAATCAACTTATGTTAATTATTTGATAAAATCCATAAATTTGGAGAACATTGCACAAATCTTGACATTTTCTCAACAGTATACAATTGACACCTTAATGGATAAGGCAATAGAGTATATACTGTCTCAACATCAAGAAGCTCTAAAAATTAAAGACTGCAACCAGTTTTTCGTTTCTCACCCTTCATTAATGCTAAGATTATTGGGACATTCCTTGCAAGCCATGGAATCAATGCGTACCTCGAAAAATGAAAGTCATTAATATTAATCATTTACTGTAATGTCTGTAATACTGTATAACTTTTGTGTACTCATATAAATAATAAAAAATGTTTTACTCAATCATTTTACTTGCCTGATAATATTTAAAATCTCGTAACAGTGTATCCCTACAACTACTGTGTCACTATTCATAAATAAAACCAAAAAGTAGTTTTGTCATTAAAATTCCAATAATCCTACTAACTCTCTAATAGTTGGTGAACTGAATACCATTAAAGAACAAAGATGGACGGAAGAATCTTGAGATTCTTGAGTGCTTGCACGTTTGCCAAACACCACTTTCATATTTTAAATACTAATATGCATCTACAAAGGTTATTTATTAATTTCATAATTTACAAATGTTCTAGTTGTCTATTAAAATACTTGGATACTAACAATCTAAACAAAAAATATTTGTTTAATTATTAGGACATTGTTTGCATGTTGCACGATGCACTATTAAAAATGTCTCATTTTCTTTGGTTTCAATACTTTCAATACGTGCATACTCTCATAAGAAAAACAATTTTACAATAGCACACACACATAATAAATACATGGTGTACTTAAGGCCAAGGGACTGGCTATTCCAGCGATGAAGGAACAAAGTGCGGTGTAATCTGTGAACTGGTGCTGTCACCAAAGCACCCCATATGAGATCGTCTTCATCCAAGTTTATTCTGACGTAAAAGAAGAGCTGGTGGACGAGGACGAATTTATTCAGAGTATGGAAAAAGGTTCTCGCCCTGCTGGGTGTCTTTATCAGCTAACCGGCATCAGTGGTATACGGGCTTTATTAGGGTGGGTTTAGATATGGAGTCTGTCAGTCTGCAGACTAAGCCTTGGTGGGAGATTTAATTCAAACTGTCGGAAAGTGATACCGATGTTATTTTACAAATTAAATTTGCAGATTGCCAGACTCCGTATCTAAACCCATCCTTACACGCACGTGCGATAAAAGTAAAGAATAATTGTTCGTTTATTGGCTAAGAATCTTATTTTATTTTACCATTTATCCATCCATGCTGGATTTATTTTTACAGGAAAAAAAATTTCTAGAACACTTTGAAAGATTCAATTTACTTAATTTAAGTTTAATTCCAGTGTGCCCGTAGCCATTCTGGGATGGGCCCATATATTTCATGCGTTTTGACCAACTGAACACGATAAATAAATGTGATTGTCTTCATTTTTCTTCACAAATATTAATAGCAAACAGAAAAATAAATATTTTTCGTAGGGAAAAAATTTTGTGAAACTCTCAGGCTTATTTTACATAAAAAAGATATCTTGTAAAATTTTTGTAAACTCATTAGTTTTCCAGGAACAAATTCCTGAAATTCAAAAAAATGCGTTTTAAAAAAATCATTTTCAACCACATATTGCTCAGCTGTAACTGCATTATTGTCAATTCATCTGCTCTTAGATTTTACCTTACAGTGTGTATATTTTTAAATAACAAAAGCATGTGGTTATCAATCGCGAGACAACTACGGTGTTGTTGACCTACTATCCATGGAAGCCTGTATGTAATGTGTATTATAGATGCGTATAAAAAAATTTTACACAAGACATTACCATAGAATCTAATTTTTGTATCAATTATTAAAATTTCTTATCAAAAATCAATAATTGTAAAATAAAGGCAATGGCCATTATTTACCATTTTCAAGCCAGATCGGCAACGGGTCGATAAACCCCACTGAATCGCTCGAAAGGAACCGAGCTTTCCCGTATAAACCCCCTATTAATTTTTCCCCAAATCCTTGGAAAAAAATCATTTATCTCCCCAACAGCCGCCTAACAAAAACTGTCCCTCGATCAATCCATGCTAGAGCGATGAAGAGCTAGAAAAAAAAAAAAGAAAAAAAAAAGCTCCGTCTCTCAAAGCTTGCACCCATTATTCCCACCGTCTTGCACCTCCAAACGCTTCTTCTGCTTTCCCTCTCCCGCATGAGACGGATAAGCACCAGCATCCAAACTGCAGCCGCTCCGAGCACTCGCTCGCGCTATATCGAGCCAACCTCTCTCGGCCTTTCCCTCGAACTGCCCCACCGAATCCGTCCGCTCTCTCTCTCTCTCTCTCTCTCCGGCTCATGTCTTCGACGAGGAAAAATAATAAACGACAGAAGCACGCGAATAGAAGAAGCGAAGGCGAGAAAAGCTCGTCGGATCGGCCGAGTCTTTCGGCTGCTCCGGGCCATCGCGTATCGCGTGCACACGAGCAGAGAGGCCGCGAGGGGCGGCGGGCCATTTCCGCTTCTCGCGCGCCGTTGGTGGTGAAAAAAAAAACAAAACAACAAAAAAACAACAAAAAAACAACAAAAAACAAACAAAAAACCACTGGTGCCCCGTGAGTGCGAGTCAAAGTGCCAGAGTTTACGGGATCGCATGCGGCGTGTGTGCGCGTGTGCACGGGATTATTACACCGAGTGGTGGGCCGATAATCGCGACGATGGGTAACGCTCAGAGGAAGGCGAGCGCCAGAAAGGGATATCTGTCCAAAAGCTCGAGCAGAAAGTCCATGCAATGGGACAGCTCAGGTAAGCTCTGCCCCCGAATCGGTTAAAAGACGGCTCTTCGGCACACGCGTCGCAAGCTCCATACATCGCAAGCTCGACCGGGTCTCTTCATTTTTTTTTTTTTTTTTTTCCTTTCTTCCTCGCTAATGTTTACCTCAATTTATTATTATTTTTTTTTCTTCTCTTCATCCCACATACGGTCAGAGCAGTACCACTGGCTGGTGCATGTTGGTGTAGGTCGTAAAAGTGGTGGTGGTGGTCAACGGGCACGCACATACGTCTGGGCTGCGGAGTCGCGCGTACGGTGGTCGGGAGATATAAATATCGCCTACACGCTCTCTCGTCTCCTCTTTTCTTCCCTTTTTTTTTCTTTTTTTTTTTTCCCCTCTTCGTCTTCACCTTTACACTGCCCCCCCCCCTCCACTCGCCATTGCACGGAAAATCCAAACCATATGCTCCAAATGAGAGGTTCGTCATTAATCACGCGCGTGACTCGCAAGCACACTCGAGAAATCCGATCGTAAATCATACATGTATACGTTTAGTTATACGTGCTCTCGATTTCGAGCTGTAGGGCGTAAAATGTGTGCGTATATTACATTTGAAAAAAAAATCATCGGCACATGGGATGGTTTATTTTTGCACTCGTTTGCGTGATCGGCGCATCGCTTGTTCCATAAATCGGTTAGACTCATCGACACATGAGTAATAATAATAATAATAACGGAGGGTAGAAGCAAGAGTGATATTGCTTGCAAGCTCGACTGGTTGCAGTGTTTCTTCCCCTTTCTATTTTCTATCTGCTGCGCGGGTGCTCTCTCTCTCTCTCTCTTTGGCTTGTACGAACACTACGAGCATAATATATAGTTGGATGGATAGGTATACCGATTTCCCTCTTTCTCTCTCTTTGGCCAGCCCGCACCTGTTTGATACAGATGCAATGATCTTTTTGGGAATTTTTGATGTGCAAACTGATCGGGGTCGAAGATAATACGGGTCCATTGTTTGCGCTGTACGCAATGATGGGTGCTTGCGGGCGAGTTACGCGAATCTTCGTCTTTTCCATCTTCGTGTACAATGTGTATGCGCGTCTGCGTGTTACCTCGCGTTTTCTCTCGTTTTCTACGTTTTTGTACACTCGGTGCTAATATATAACACACGGGCAGATGACCGAGACGGTAGAAAGAGGGTCAGCGTGGCGCTTTTCCCTCCGTCTGACGGACTGAGTGAGACGAGACGGTGTACAGTCGGAGACAAGGATGAAATGTTCCTCTTTTACGATTTTTTTTTTTTCTTTTTTCACTGATTTTACCATTGCCTTTTCATACTTACACGTTTCTGTGGCGACTCCAATCGAACTACGTTCAAATGCAAAGTACTTCTTCTATGATGACCGAATGTTTCTGTTGATTACTGTTTTTTTTTTTTCACTACTTACGTAGATGATTACAAATGTTGACTCTGATGAATGCTCGATGATTTATTGTCCATCACCACGAGTCTCACGACATTGCCGATCTTCTGAAATCAAAGCTACAAGTATTGAACGAGACTGTGCCGTTTTTTATGCGACATTGGACATTGATATAGATTCGTTTGCAGTTCTTGTATTAAATATCATTCGAATAGACAATATATCTACATACAATAGCTACTTCAGGTAAAAGTAACAATACAGAGACACAAGGTGGAGGTAAATCATGACGGGGCCATCAGGTAAAAAGAGATAGAAAAGCTAGTGGCAATGGATTGTCGTTGTTTCGGTTGGCGGTCACGTGGAAAATATCGACAGTTTGCAGCTTGCACCGATACTCTATCGCGCGACTGCGACATACCGAGATCCATTGTTGACTTCTTAAAACACTCTCGTGCCACGGCAGTATGTGCCAGTCGTTTATCGGACTTTGCGGCGAAATCATGTAAATTTTGTTGTTTCGTACGTTGTGGTCGACAAGCTTGCCAAAGCTTTTAAGTATCCGTTGAAAGATCTCGTAATCCGTTCGCGTTACTTGTGATAGTTGATGGATAAATGTGGAAAAGTTGGTGCTTTACGATGGAGGTATGATGATAGTTATGTTTTTTATTTGTCAATGATCAGTACTTTGAGTACTCGTGTGAATGAATGAAAATAAGAGAGAGAAACATACATTAATACATTTTTCCATAAATACATCCTGCTCTCGTGAGGCATATCATATCTGTATTTCAAGATTTACCCTACTGTATATCAATCGTCGATCACGTATGACGCTCCGTTATAGCATTCTCAGAAACTGTTATGTTACCCGTACGTATACTTATTCGACTTGAGTACATTTTTACTCATATTCTTTCTTGAAGCGTCTTTTTCTTGGTAATGTTAATTTCATGAATCAGTTTATCTGTAGTACTCGTGTAAAAAATTATTTTTCGTCATACATAGTGTTTGTGCATGACTGCAGGTAATCATTGATCATCTTTTCACATTATTTTGTGATAAACACTTTTTTACATGTCACTGTCTTTTTGTAGTGGGAAAATAATTTTTTTTATACTATATTTTTGAACCTTTCCCTAATATGTATGGAATTTTCGTGTTTTACTTTAGTTTAAAATAAAAATCTATAAAAGATATTTTTGATCGAGGTTTAGAACTTTGTCTTTTGACGCAATCGTGTGAAATATATATGTTTTAAAAATTACAATAAAAATGTTGTTTTTTTATTTTTCTTTATTTTAGAGTGACCAAGTAATATGCTTCAGATTTTTTCTGTTTGATAAAATTTATAAACCATCATCAGCTTTAATGAGGAACCTAAAGTCATCTTCCAAATTTACGCTCAATTGGACAATAGATCCGCTAAAAATTATTCTTGTATCAAACATTTTTCTTTTTATGAGTTGGTCGCACCTACGGTACTGTTAACATTTAATTTTGATATTGTTAGTTTTAATCTTGAATTGAACAAAATAACTCATGATTCATTATAATTTAGCATTAAAGTTGTACATCACTTTACAATAAATAGCTCTATATTTTCATTTAGTCACATATTTACAAAATAAAGCGTAAGGTCAAGTACGAAGGACTCGTAGTAAATCTGTAATCTAGATATTTGAGTTTTTCAAGTCAAGGTAACTTTCAATGATGATGGTGATTATAAATATTGATCAATAACATAAAGTATAAAAAAATGTTGTGATTTGATAGTTTACGTATCAACGTTTTCTTTCCTTCTCATTTACATGATCAAGTGTTGAATACAATTTTCTGTGGTGTAACGTAGAATACTCAGTTAATTTATTAGACTCGTTAACTTAAATACTGAGACCAATTAACCATCGCTGATTCATAAACTCAGTTAAAATTTTTTTTTTTTCACACACTAAGAAATTTTTTTAAATTCCACACATGTGTGCGATTTAAAGAGCAAAAGTGTTAAGTCACTCATGAGTTACCTAGATTCTAAGACATTTGGTCGCATTTTCTTATCCTATGCCATTGTTTTTGTGTGATTTTAATCCTACACGCCATATAATCTGAGTTTTAAAAACCATATTTTTCGTTAAATTCATTGCACTTAATAAATTTATTTCAAGATACACCTATTCAGATAAAAATCGAGGTTTGAACTTTTTCGTTGCACTGCACAATTTTCAAAACGTTACTAGAGTCTTCTGATCCCAAGAAAATGATCTTGGAAGAGCACAATTTCAAAAAATTCATTAAACCAGACAAAATGCGATTTGTGTACTAAACGAAAGAAAAAAAAAAAAAAAAAAATACCCACGAATGTAAGAGCAACGCAAAAACATTTGGCAATAGCAGGAAATACGAGCCGAGACACGAGCTTTCGTTCGTCGCATGTACCGCAACCTAAACTCCGCGCTGATTCTAATATCCCGCCAAAAAGGAGCCCCAGCACCGCCAGGCAAACCGGTCCTCATCCCAGGCCCGGACGACTCTCAATCCGACGTTGTCCTCATCCGGTGGAACATTTCGCCGCACAGCGGTGGCTCGAGTATCATCGGTTACTACGTGGAGCAGCGGAAAATGGGCAGTCCGCACTGGGAGAGCGCCGCGCCGGTGATTTGCCGGGAGCCGGAGCTGATGCTCAGCGGCCTCGAGCCCGGCTGGCGCTACCAGTTTCGCATCAGGGCCCAGAACTTTTTGGGCACGTCGGAACCGAGCGAGCTGTCGGATCCGTTGACCGTTACTCTGCAGAACACGACGCAGATTGTGCCAAAGTTCAACCAAGAGCTCAGAGATTCTTTCGTTGTACTCTACGGATACGTAAGTTTTATGCGTTATTGATTCAATTTAGTGCAAATTCGTAAGTCCACGTGGAATTTCACATGAATTTTGAATGCGGAGGAAATTCCTCGTCGATTTTCCTCATGAAATTCCAAGTTGGAAACATTTTTCAAAGAATGTTCGTCGCGTAGTACGATGTTGGGACCTTATCATCGTCTTTCCATTGTATACTTAGACACTCAATCTATATGAAACCGTAAATTCCTGTGGATAAGTTACAAAAAATATTGCTTGAAATAATTTATTTCACGTAGTACTCGATGAGAAATTTTTCTATGAAGAAAATTTATGCAAAATTTCACGTGGACCATTGAAATGGGGCAAAGTAGGTACTTTTAGTGCTTAAAGTATCATTGTACCATCCGAAATACTATTTGAGCTGGTCTACATTGTTAGCCTGCTCATTTCAATTAAGGTAGATTTTTACCTATGCAAAAAAGTAAAAAACTTCTTTGTCTCGTTTCAGGTTGAAATTATGGCAAGTTACTCTGGACTGCCTATACCAGTGATTAGATGGTTCAAAAATGACAGCGAACTGATGTCCAGCGGGAGGATTGAAATTAAGACTGACTGTAACAAAAGCGTACTAATAATCAAAGGGGCAAGACAAATGGACGAGGGGGAAATTAAATGCATTGCCACGAACCGAGCTGGAAGGGTCACCACGAAAGCTAAACTTATAGTTGAAGGTATGTACAAATAAATCTTCTCACATATATGTAATTACGTGTGAACATCACTACTAATTGTAAAATTGAGGATTGTGTCAATTGTATTTTATTGATAATGGAAAAAACTATTAAACGACTATAGTACCAGCATTCGTTCGACTACCCAAAGGATACGATGAAGGATTACTTTTTGCACAAGACGAAGAAGTGAAGTTGCGAGTCACCCATGGTGGTAAGCCGTCACCCAGTGTCACCTGGTATCACAATGGAGAGATCGTCCTGGCTGATCATCGACGTAGTTTTGAAAGTACTGCGGAAGGCGAGAGTATTCTCATCATCTCCAACGCTGTGCGTGATGACCGCGGAGAATACACCGTAAGGGTGATCAATAAACATGGCGAGGGAGCGATATCTTTTTTGGTCACCATCATAGGTAGGTAAGGTTTTCTTTTTCTCTGATGAAGATGAACTTAACAATTTATGTACATGTATAATAGTTATAATTTTTTGTTAACCGTTGAAAATATCAAAGGATTCCCCGTTTTTTAGTCAAGTTACTTTTTCCATTATAGATAGTCCTTCTCCTCCCCGGAATGTGACAGTGACACGAATATTTGGCCGGAGTGTTTCATTGGCGTGGATGGAACCGGATGACGATGGTGGAAGTAGTATCGGAAATTACCTTGTCGAATATCATAGAGTAATTATCAAACCTATACTATACTTGACGCTTTAAAGAAAAACGTCTTATTATTATTATTATTATTATTATTATTATTATTATTGTGTTACAGTATATATACATACTTTCTGTAAAAATCAATTTCTTTTTAAAAAATTATAAATACCACGTAAACTTTGAAATACTAATTATAATATTGCTTATTTGTTTAAGATGGGATGGGATATGTGGTTAAAATCAATGACTTGCAAGTACACGACTGTCATGATAAACGATTTGATAGAAGGATCAGAGTACGAATTTCGCGTGAAAGCAGAGAATCTCTATGGTCTCAGCGATCCTAGCGAGAAAACACAGATTGTTTTCATACCAGATGTCAAAAGAGGGTGCGTGTGATAATTAATAAAAAAATATTTTTTTTTTTTTTTTTTTTTTTACTAGCGTGATATGCTTACTAGAACAGTCACAAGACTTGAGAGTGCTATTGACCAGGACCTAAAGATCTAATTGTGATTGTTTTGATTGGATATAAATCAGTGTAGAAAAACATTTCTTGTAACGAAGGCACAGCAAACGTTCACATTCTTGGTATGTTTTTAATTCTACTGTCTTTATTTATGTACAAATCAGAATTACTGAGCCAAATATGAGGATAAGATCGGTAAGCCATCGGGACATTCCACGTGGACGCAGTGAGAGACGTGAAATCAGTTTTCATGAGCCCACTCAGAGGACACGTAGTTTGACTCGCGAGGAAGCTTCGAATCGGGAAGCCATGTCAATGCACGAGCGTACCTTATCGCCCACAAGATTAGTCAGATCATCCAGAGCTGACAGTCGCGTAACTTTCATTCTAGACGCCAATAGCCGTGAAAAAGATGAGCCTCTAATGAAAGAACGTGAGGTGCTAGGTACGCTGAGAAATTCAAATTTTTCACTTATTGATTATTACTTTTATTAACGGTTTTAACAACTAAGTCCATTCTTTAATTTTCAGAAAGAAGTAGATCACCACAAACAACGATTGTAGTAACTCCGAATTACAACGACTCGGGAGGCCAGCGAACATACTTGGATTCACGGTCCCGTACTGTTTCCTACTCACATGAACATAGTCCGTCACCCCTTGTGTTGGAGGAGTCAATGGAAGTCGCGATCAAGCAAACGGTGGACAGTATGAGATCGAGTTTAAGTCCACCATCTGTAGTACCTAGGCATAGACGTGGCAGTAATGAAACTGAAACGAATTTAAAGGAGGGTAATGAAGATGATATGTTACACGGTAGTTCGGAGTTCATGTTAGTACTATATCCAGGTGAAGAAGATCGAAGACAGTACGAATCAGAACGTTTAGAGAAACAATCTGAAATCACTCGACGAGAGACACGAGGAACCTCAGAGGCTTTGAGTAAGTGCATAAAGTTTTTTTTCTTGTTGTCCATCATAGAAGTATATAGTGGAAAAAGTTGGCGTTGAATTAAATATAACTTAATTTTCGTTTAGCGAATCGATTTGTCGAACGTCAATCAGCTGTCGAAGTACCTCCAGAAGAAGAAGAGGAGGATTTAATTCCACCACCCATGTCACTATCTCTTCCCGAACTATTTAGCCCCGATCATCAAATTGTCGAAATCGTTCGGGAGGCGGTCAGTTCAACCGAACTTCTTCATGAACGTGCAATGGAGCGCTTTTATCGTGCAGTAGAAGCCGAACAATCCATCGAACAGAAACGAAATAAGACCAATGATCCAAAAGCAAATCGTTCAGGTGACAATGAGGCATATCCTCTATTCAAATCAAGGTCTCGTCCGATACGAAGACGGTTATCGAATTCCGGCGCAAATACCTGGCAAGTTCGACGTGATAGACGAAGATCGAGTGAGGGAGAAGCTAATGTAACTTTACTCAAACCTCCGAAATTACCTGTACCTTCTCCGTTGTTGAACGTATTGTCAGATCCAAACCTACTCACTAAAGATGAAAAACCCACGCAAAAGGCGGAGCCCTGGCTGATGGGTGGAGGCAGCTCCGAACGCCTACGCAGGTGGCACGAGCCTGGTATTGATCTCAATGAAGAGTCCACAGCTGCTTCGATTGACAGAGAAAACACCCAGAATAATCAAAAAGAGAAATTATTGAGCATGCCAGAACTAAAGCCAAAAGTAGGAAAACCATTCCAATACGTAGATAAATAGTATTACTAAAGTGTAATGCTAAATTAATCTGTTAATTTTTTTATTGTTTAAGGAACCGTTGGAAGTGCAAGTGGTCGAAGAAGAATATGATGAAGTTGCACCTGATATTATTTATGCGGAAGACAGTATTGACACCTCTTATCTCTCTTCGGAAGCGGAAAGTACTGATAGCGAAGATTTGAAACATCTTAAAGACAGAATAATGGCTATTCCAGTATTAGAAGAAGAAGAAACATATCATCCCCGTGGCCGTATGCTTTTGCATCTGAATACAGACACACCACCTCCAGTTCCACCGCACAGATCTTTATCACCCTCCCCTACGTCACCGAATGGTACCATTGTACCAAAATCTATTTTGAAAAAGCGCACAGAAACTGAATCTATACCAGTGAATCAATTTGGTAGACCAATTCCACCGGAAAAACCCATTCGAAAGTCACTGCCACCTCACGAGGACGCTAGTGTGATAATGCTCAACAGGTAATTTCATTTTATTCAGTATACACATACTTTATCATTCTTCTGTTCAAGTATTTGTAAAATAAACGTAACTTATTTAATAGGTCAATATCAAATCAGAATTTTGAAGATGTGGCAGAGATGAAAACAGTGACACCTGGATTTGTAGCTGTATCTCCACTCCCCTCTTCATTTCAACCGATAGTTGTCACTTTATCAACGCCCACTCCAATAGTGACACCGGCACCTGTACCATCATTAAAATCACCTGTATCTACGTCTACAACTGAGTCAAATGCATTAAACAAAGGAATGACGGATTCCGATAAAGAAGCTGTTATTTCTGCAGGAGAAGCCGCTGTTTCCAAGCGCAAACAAATGCGTCAAGGTTCAAAAACACATTCAACTGAAGAGTCTGAAGAAGAACATGAAGAAAAGATGGCTGTGGTTAGTCATTACACAGAACTCGTGAAACAATATTCCAATCCAGATTTCAGACAACGTTCGTTAAGTCGAGATAGAGAAATAAAACGTTACGAAAGTCCTTCTCAAACCAGAGTTGCATCACCTATGCCAAATCAGACAAACCAATACAATAGTCAAACGCTCAAAAAAGAAGCATTGTCCGTAACTCCAGGAAAGACAATAGAGCCAATTTCTCCCATAGGTCCACCAATTACTACCCATAACGTAATACCCGCAAAGATCATAACACCCATACCACCAGTAATACCATCTATGCCGATAAAACAAGCAATGCCGATATTACAGTCAGAACGAAGTGGAAGACGAGGCAGTTTATCGAGTCGAGCAAATGAGAGTGATTCGGATGTATCTGTTAAGGGAAAGTTAAGGGAACCAAGACCAGTGAGTGACGGCGATAGAGAAAGACAAAGATACATGGACATGAGTGATTCCAGAAGCTCGACACCAAGTCACAGAAGGGCAGACAGTCGAACGAGAAATGAAAACCGACCACCCGCGAGGAACGAGTCACCAATGCCTAGGTCTAGAAACGTATCAAGGGATCGAGGATCGGTAGTGGAGTCACGATCATCTTCTAATGCAAGGGAATCTAGACCGGTTAGTGGGGCTAAAACGAAAAGCAGCCGGCCATCATCCAGGGCTAGTTCTAGGGACCGATCACGTGCCAATACACCAGCTGAAATGGAAATTGAACGACTTCAACGAGCTTTGGATGAGCAAACAGATCGTCTAAGGAGGCTGTCCAGTAAAAATGAGCCTGTAAATGCTGAAAATATTAACCTTAGAATAGAAACTGAAAAAAAAATTAGGACGACATTGAGTTTTTTGATAGATATGGGTTTACTGATGGCTGCATTTTATTTATATTTATTTAAAAGAGAAGAACTGGCAATTCCCATTATTGTCTTGTTGTTATATCGTCACATACAGCAGGAAATTAAAGGCTGGATACCTCGCTGGTGGAGAAGTGAAAAACGTTAACAATGTTGTTAATGTTTTATGGTAATTATGACGTTGTTAACGTACGATAACAATGTCCCTGATGATCAGTAACGTTGTTATGTAAATGCGCTTTGTTTTCCAAAAGAGAATGTTAAGAATTTGAAATTTTGGCTTTCACGAATACCATATTTTTTACTTTTTGTTTATAGTGTTTTCCATTTTTCAATCAATGACAAATCAAACGTTGATTTTTTACATACAATTAATCACAAATACCATTTTTGTCCTTTGGCAGAATTTGTTTTGATGTTTTCTCTAAATATCTTTTTAAACACTATATTCATAGAAACAATGTGAGGAAAACTTGTTTTTAAAAATGATAAAATTATGTCTTTGCTGGGATCTTTTTTAGTAAAAGATTTTAAGCTTAAGCTATATGGACCAGATAATATTTTTTAACATCCTCTTTTATTTAAATGTTTACTGAATTTTAAATACCTGTTTTACATAGCATGAGAGATTTTTCTAAGAGTTAGATGTTTAAAAAATAAAAAAAATGTTTAAGTATAAGTTAATTGTTTTTCGACAACGATTCGAGATAAAATCGATAACATTTAAATGCACATATCGAGTTAGTCGTCAAGTATTCTTAGAAACTCAATCATGCATTTAAATTGATTCGTATATTTGTTGGATTTTGGGGGTGTAAGTTACATTATTGAGTATTATGTCAGTTTTTAAATTCTTTAAATGTTTATGAATGTTGGAAATGTTCAAAAAGGAAATGTTTTGACCTTCATCGAAAATTTATTCACGTTATGTATTATATATTTATAAATATGAATAAAAATTATATTGAATGAATTTATATCTCATAAAACTCTGTTTTAACTGCAAATCACGCATTTAATTATGATTCATACATAAAAATACCTGTTCCTCTGTTTTTGCGAATCCTACTTACCAAGAATAAAAAAAAATAAAAAATATTATATCAAGGGCATTAACATTTAGAGTTAGAGTTTCTTTTCTTCATTTGTTTGCATATATACTACCATGGAGACATAATTAATAGGAGTAGTAAGGCGCAACCGAGCGGCTACGGGCTTTTGAAGTCATTAAAGAAGACTTCAAAAATCATTATAAGTCTTTCAAAGACTTCAGACTTTTTACCAGGACTTCAAGAGTGTATATAGTTCAAAGTCTGTGAAAAAGACTTCAAGTTATTAAAAAAGACTTAAGAACTCATTCTAAGTCTTTCAAGGACTTCAGAAGTCTCCAAAAGACTACAGACTTTTTACTGGAACTTCCAGAGTGCATATAGTTTAAAGTCATTAAAAAAACTTAATAAATCATTCTAAGTCTTTCAAAGACTTCAGACTTTTTACCAGGACTTCAAGAGTGTATATAGTTCAAAGTCTTTTAAAAAGATTTCAAGTCATTAAAAAAGACTTAATAAATCATTATAAGTCTTTCAAAGACTTCAGACTTTTTACCAGGATTTCAAGAGTGTATATAGTTCAAAGTCTTTTAAAAAGACTTCAAGTCATTAAAAAAGACTTAAGAAGTCATTCTAAGTCTTTCAAAGACTTCAGAAGTCTCCAAAAGATTTCAGACTTTTTACCAGGACTTCAAGAGTGTATATAGTTTAAAGTCTTTTAAAAAGACTTCAAGTCATTAAAAAAGACTTAATAAATCATTTTAAGTCTTTCAAAGACTTCAGAAGTCTCCAAAAGACTTAAGAGTGCGCAGCCCCTCGGGGTAAGAAGCTGTAATGACACAGTGCAAAGCAAATGAATAAATCAGCGTGCGAAAGTAAAGAAAGAAAAAAAGCATTGAAAGTGACATAAGGGTAGGAAGAGAAGATGGATATCGAGAAAAGGAGAAAAAGCGTGTTACATGGACGGAGACGAGGGAGAAAGATGGTTGCGAGAGGACATTATGTAGAAAACGACGACAGACGAAGACGGAGACTCGGAACAAGGAAGAGGAGAGAAACGACGATGGAGAGGGCATAACATAGCGGGTAAAGCGGCGCGGCGCGTCGCGACGTTTTTAGACCAGAGCCCCGTGTGGGTATATAGCGCTCGAAACGAGTCTCCTCCGCGGCCACGGCTCCGTCAGATTCCGGGCAGGCGCGCTGCCACCTTCCTTCCTCCTCCTACCTTACCATCGCTTTTCCGATCCCCCGATCTCGAAACCGATTGAAAAATGCTTACCGATCAAAACGACGCGACAACTCGGGGCGGGTGAAAGTCAGTCGGAAGGAAAAAAAGCTCCGAGCTTTTGCTGCCCTATAGCAGCGGCGGTGCTGGCGTGGTGGAACGAGGCGGAAGAAGAAGGAGAAGAAGAAACAGCAACGGCAGACGCGAGGAGAGAACAGGAGAGGAAGAAGGTGCTTTCGCGCGCGCAGTGTTTTCCTCTCGGCGAGTGTTGGGTTTTAGCAGCAGCATCAACAGTTAGTTAAGAGCTTGCGTGCGTGCGTGCGTGTGGTAAACTGCAGCGTGCGTGAGAAAAAGAAAAAAATTTTTCTTTCTGTCCTCCTCCTTCTCTGTCACTTTTTGTCATCACATTAGGTGTGAGCCCCTCTTCTCGTGCGCCTAGTGAACACATCAGCCATGACAAACCGGCCCGGGAACTAGAGGACGAGAGACGAAGGGATGACCCTAACAGGTAAGCCGCTCTCGCGTAGCTTCTGGTCGCGCTTCGCCTTGGGAGGGACGAGCGCGCGTAGTTTCTGCCGCTGCTCTTGACGTCTTGAAAAAACTGAATTTTATTTTTGGAAATATTCCCATCCTCCGCCCCGGCCCGCGCTCTTTCTCATCGTCTCGCTCGCCTCTTTAACCACGGACGCGCTCCGTGTTTTGACTTTGCGCGCATACACAAGCGCTTCAAAGTTGAATAAGCGGACTGTGGTAATCGCATTCCGGGCCATTGTATACATTGACGGTGGTTTTTGTGTCACCGACAGGTCGACAGGTGGTTTTTTCCTGGGAAATGTCTTTCTTTTCTTCTTTTTTTTTTTGGTCTTTCCCTCCCAACGAGATGCACCAACAGATTTTTCGATCGCGTTTTTTCCGAGTATTTTCCAGCCGAGTATCGCTTGCCGAGTGACAAATGACAAATCCCCATGCGGTCCGAGCGATAAATTCGAAATCGCACTTCGTCATCCGGGGGGTCCACGCGCTTGGATATGATTCAAGCCACGACCGCGCGATCCATTAATCCTTTTTGCTGAAATTTTTACTCTTGCAACCTGCTGGCGTGCTCTAAAATTATCCCCCCCGATTGGCTCGAACTACTCACGGAGTATAGCTATCGCCGTACGCCATGTAATCGAGAAATATTTTTTCTTATTTTACTCTCGTAATTCGGAGCAATACAAAAGCAACATTTTTTTCCCCAAAAATCCATTTCAAGCGTTACGTACACATATAAATCTATTCGTCGGTCAAGGAAGCGCGTTTCTGTCGTCGAATGACGTATCGCGTCGTTGTTTGCTCGAATTTGGTTTGCTTTTTCGAAAGAAAACAAGTAGACGGAAGCGATCAATACAAAGCGATACAACGAAAGTACATTAAAGCGGAGAATAATCGAGAGGAGGTGCAAGGAGGGCGGATGGGCCGAGCAATATCGCTCGCCGACGTGCTGCCTCGAAAAACTGGCGGGAGGCTCGCTTGCCAAACGGATGGAAATAGGCCAGTCTATCCTCCTCTCTCTCTCTCTCTTGCTCTTTCTTTAAAACGCTAATCAGAAGAGAAGTTTGCACAAGGTATCTCTTTTTTATTCCCCTCCTCGTGCATCGTTTTCTCAAGTAAGAAGTAACCCAAGTTGGGCGCGAAAGTGGCGCGATCGTTGTTGGAATCGGTTTGAATTTTCGCGCCTAAAACCTAGAAGCCGTGAGCGTGTGGGGTGAAGAGCGCGAGAGAGCGGTTTTCAAGGTCGGACGGAAACGTGCCTTGAAAAGGGGACGAATTGGCCGATTTGTTATTCGTAATCGGCGATCGATAGTGTGAGCTTCTGATGCACAACCCTCTCTGTCTTTCTTTTAATAGTCTTTGTTGGCATGGCGAGCAAAAAGAGAGAGAGAGAGAGAGATCACACATAGGTATCGCATCATGCTATACGTGTATAGTCCCCGGAGTTCGCGTTAACAACACGCGGTCATTTAAATGGGGTATTTTTAGAAAAGCCGGCTTAGCCAGACATACACAAGCCCGCACGTTTCTTAGCTATATAAGTAGGGCCGATGCAAGACGCACGATACGCTATAAAATTCATGTGCGTGCGTGTGTGTGTATATAGGTTATGTACCTCTTCTTTTTTCCGGTCTTTTATAGGTGGGTTACCGGTGCGTGACAATCATCTAGTTTTTTCATTCATTGGATCTTTGCGTTTGCACGCGCTAATGATGATCGCCAGAGTGTAAATCCCTTTCGTAATGTGCAGATACCACGTCGCTTTGATTCGTCGTTATACAGTAATAAGTCTCGGGACGCGTGCCAGTACGAGATCTATGACGTTGTTTGTGTTGCAAATTAAATTAGATAATCTGGTTTCGTTGTTCACGCCGGGGGATATGATATTTGTCTTCGCGTACCACCACCTCTTACGTAATACTTAATTCATTGCTGTATTTTGTAAAATGATAACACCCTGATGTCAAGTTTTAAAGACTTTGAAGACATACACTGCATTTTGTAACTAAAAATGACTTCTGGATTCCTCAAGCGTTGGTTTCCTTGCGTGCGAAAAGTGTGCCAATTCAATGGTATCATTTGAATATGGAAACATGTAAAGTGGGAAGGTCATGCCAATTTATAGTAGGCTTATTATTATTTAAGTGATGAAACAATAAATTACAATTGATAAAAACGATTATAAAATGGCGTATTCTTCCAAATTAGGTATTACTGGCTGTAAGACAAAATTGACCCACCATTTATGCAAAGGAATTCGGAAGTGATTCTTGGTCACAAAAAGTAGATGACATCCTCGATGATGTTTACAACGTATTTACAGCTCTTTTTAGAACCCCTAAAAAAATGATTTAAGGTTTTCAAGACCACACTTTTTAAACGTTTTTGAAATGTTACGTTCCATTGGGAGTTGATAAAAGTCGCATTCAAACTCTTAATGGGCTATAAGTTCTAGGGATTATTTGAAGAAGTTCTTCAAGTGAATTAGGTTAATATTGGCACATAAATATTGATAACAATATAAGCGCTGATTACACGTTTGTTACACGATCTTCTCGATGATTCTAAATAGTCTAATATGGCCTAGCACATACTACAATAGGTTTCAAGACATTTTTAACACACTTTTCAAACATTTGTATTCCTGGGATGGATAAATAACTCGAGTCGAGTGCGAACAACTGGGGCTTTGTAATATTTTCAAAAAAATCGACTCAGCCTTTTAACAATAGATAATCTTATTTTTGTTAAACTTAAAAATTTTTAGTTAAAAGAAATATTTTTTTTTTTACAAAAACGATTCTCCATAACTTATGAGCAAATAAAAAACTGGATTTCACAGAGTCATACAAACTAACGTAATCACATGGCTTTCAGATCGCGCTTCCAAAGCGGAAGAGTCACCATGGGAAGGGACCGAGGACACTGCCCTGGAGGCGTTCTGCCGTACGGGCGAAGATCTTCTCCTCACGATCGACTTGAGGCATACTGTCAATCAAGATCACTACGAATTCGAAATGTAAGTTGTTGTCTTTGGTAATGGGACAATTTGTGTCCGGCTGGCAGCGTCTTCTTGATGCGTTGGATGATAAATACGTAAACCCATTGGTGGTGAAGGCAATCAGCAATCAACGAGACAATTTTGTCGCATAGGCAGTCTAAACGAACGAATATTTAAATGCTGTTTTTTTTTTTTTTTTTTTTTTTTTTGGTTTCGAATGAGATACAAAGAGAGAGAAAGGGAAACGTGTTTTTAGTTGTATCCATTTGTTTAATTACTTTGTCATGATATTGATTCGTTTACTAACGTTCACTAAGAATCATTTAAAGTTTTTATATCGATATTTCAAACAATATTAACATTGTGTTTAAATCACGTAGCGGAAGTTTAATTTGGTTATTCAAAGTTGTCATTTCGCACCAAGTGTTGAAATTTTAACGATTGTTTACAAATATTTTACGCATATACATGCTTCTCATTATAAACTATGTTTGAGTTTTAAATTGTGCGATTGTATTTTTAGCTTTTGAAATTTTATTTTCATTTTATTTATTATTTTCTAAAAATTGTAATACTCAGTGTGAATTTTTGTTTATTGAGATCCCTAAGATAATTCCTACATAATTTTCATGTTGTGTCAATTTCACCAATATTGCATTTTGGTGTTTGAATTACAATTATATTTTTAGATGATAAGTAATACAGCTCTGAATCAGGGATATGTATAGCTCAAGTATTTTGCTTACGTGCTTATAAGATAATTTTTCTTCTGTGATTTAAATATTTTTGAGCAATTTTTTTTTTTTTTTTTTTTTTTTAATGCGTATTATTAAAATCGATTGAAAAATTTTCCATGAAAGATAAAAAATCTAAATTGATTAAATGTAATGTAAGTTTTGTCATTTAAAATATGTCGAAACTACTGTGGTATTTATTACACAAAAGTATTAAATTTATATGAAAATACAAGTTTGGACATGGATCGGTTTAGACCTTTGATTTCTATCACTGTGTTAAGTTAACTTCTTGTCACAATACACGATCGTTTATCTCACTGTAAGCGAAGTACTCTTAGTGGCTTGCTGATGTACGAATAAACACTTGAAGTTGAAATCGTTGCTCAATGCAAGTTAAAAAATAGTTGACGATACTTGCTCACTTGATTATTCTCCCCTTTTTTAAACGGATTATAGGTATAACAGTATACTTTGACACTCAGAGTACGAAGTTCAACTTCTTGTTCTCGTACAAAATGTGCGAAGTGCAAGGTTTTTGCGACATTTGCACACTGTATGAACTTTGCGTGACGTGCTCAAATGGGCCATTTCGAACAATTTGGTCAGTCATAAGAAGTCAAACTTCACCCACTTTGTGTTACTACATGAAGTTGAACTTCGCATACTGAGTGTTAAAATATTGTTGCAAATTAAAACATTGTATTAAAACAAGGGATAGACGAAAAAAAATTAGCCACAACATAAAATTTCGTTGCAAATTTTACGGTACTCGCAGCAAATAGTGGAGCTTGCCAGCAAAAATCGTCCCGATTTTCTCCCCCTACCCCCTTTAAAACTCGTACTCGCTTGTTCGCAAAGAGCCGCGCAGTCGGTCTCTCCGCATTGTGCCAAGGATCGGCGCGATCGTAGAGGTGTTATTTCAAGCCGGCGTCAACTTTATTCCCCGAGGTCGGAATTATTCTCGTCGTGTCATCCCGTGGCCGGCTAGCATTAGCAGCCTAGCCGACGACTTTGCCGCTATACAACAACGTACAGCTCGAGAGCGCGCGTTTGCTCTTCATTGCCAGGGACAGGCTGACTTGCTCACTCCCACTTTCCTCCCACGCTCTTTTGCCCCGTCTCCGTACTTTTAAGTTTCGATTTCAACTCCATTTTCTTCGTTGGCGACCAACTAAAGGAAAAAAAAAAAAAATACGTCCATAATGTAACCCCAACAGCGTCCGATTCGCCTTTACTCCGATAGATTTTCACGCGAGCCGATCGGGTTGTCGAGCTTCGAGAATCTCGCGAGCGCGAGCACCGGTTACGAAAGACGACGCTCTTCTTCTCTGCGCTAAATTCGAAGCGACACTTGTGCGCGCTTGTTATGCATCGCGAAAACAGATGCTGAGGCTTGACATATATCTCGTGTATTAGTTGGGAGATTTCATTACGAGGGTGGGAATTATTCGGGGCAGAGACGCTGGATTTCATGATTTTTCTTGTCCCTGTAAGCTTTTTTCAGTCAAAGTGGAGGTGACATTGAAAGGTTGGGGTGTTCTCGTTGTGAATTGAATTTTATTTGTCGAGGCTCATTTCTCAAATATGATCATTCGTTTCATACGCGATGACAAGTAGAGTAAGCCGATTATAGTCAGACCAATGTCAACAGAGAAGAAATGGTTTTTTGAGACGGTTACTACGCGAGAGCGTAAAAATAATCTAATGTACGAATTGAAAAACTTGAAAAACGTAAATTGTTAAAAATAAACCTAAACTTGAAGTAGAAAAAACCAAAATCAGTACGTAAACCTATAAGCGCCGTTTAGATGCAAACGAATCACATTCAGTCCACCATGAACACGACGTGTGAACATGAAACCGTTGTTGCATCCCATTCATTAAGTATTTTGTATTTTGTTTGTTGAGATTTTTTTTTTTTTTTTATTCAAGTCTAAAAGCCCATGACGTCGAGCATCTAGCGGTTCTTGACCTATTTTGCACCGTGTCGGGCGAAGACTCGTGGGTTGCGTGCGT
Source organism: Copidosoma floridanum (assembly GCF_036245765.1). Taxonomy (NCBI): domain Eukaryota; kingdom Metazoa; phylum Arthropoda; class Insecta; order Hymenoptera; family Encyrtidae; genus Copidosoma; species Copidosoma floridanum. Next base: position 7,186,634 of record NW_028321891.1, read on the forward strand.
GTATATTTACGACGAGTTTGAAACGCTTAATGTCTGGGAGAGATTGGGTTTTTCAAAGGGAGGGAGGAGAGATGACACACCGAAAAGTCAGCGCGTAAACACATGTGACTACTAGACGAACGTATATATTATTCAGAGTTTTTAAAGACCTCTTCGTGGAACTGTAGCAAAGTTTACGTGTTTTTCTTTCATGGAAATTTAAGGTGGTTCACACGTGATTCAAGGGTGTGACTGTCAAATGGATTTTCATTAAAATTACTGAAATCCAAACAATTGTAGCTGAATATTTTTTATTGGATAAATGAAGGTATTCTTATAAAATTTTAAATCGTAATGTTCAACATTAAAGTATCTCGAATAATTTTCTAAAATTTCGGTCAAGTCGAATGATCTATGAACTTCTATTTAGAAGTGCTCAATATTTTTTATGTTAGTTTCATTAATTTAAGGAAAAGTATGTAAATGATTTCTCAAAGTTTCAATTAATAATTCTGACGACCATCTTAAGGGGGTACAGTATTAAAGGACTCTCTTATACCTCAAAGACACTACGTTACTTGTTACATTTAACTTGCCAGTACCCAAAGAGTACATCATGCCAAGGACTGGTAAATTTTTCAAATTGTCTAGTTTTCTTGGAAAAAAAATTCTTATCTAAAAATCAAAGATTCAATTGGCAACTGTTTTTTAGTACTCTACTGTACATTAACCTTTTAAGAATACGTGTACAAAATATTGTAGATGGAAATTTGACAAAGAAATTTAGAGAAAAAGACTTTTGCTTGGAACTAAAAAAATGCAAGGATACTATGGAGCCGATGTGTTCATAATTTCGTAAGCTTTAACATTGTTGTTCATCCGTACCGATGAAAAATCTCTTGGACAAGTGAGTACGAGACAATGTCGCGCCGGTAACGTTTTTCAAACCAATATAAAAGTTGCGAGTTTCTGTTAAAATGGAAAACCATTTCCAGAGTAAACCACAACGTAAAACGATACGCGTTGTTTGGAACACAAATAGAGGCCACAATTTTGGATACAATAAATAGTTGAACGATGGTTCGTTCAACCGGTTCCATCGAAACTCCGCGGAGCTTTCAAATCCATCCACTTCAAACGCCCCCCTTCCCCCCACTCGCGGACCAATAAATCCACATCGAAAGGTATAACAGAGCCTCACCTCGTTGGCGCAAACTTGAAATAAACCAGCCACAAATTCGTAGCTCAAGTCCCCGTCGATCCACGAAACCCCAAAAATAGTCCAAAGACAATCGCGCACCGCTTCGGATCATCGCCCGTCCAACCGATCGGCACCAAGTAAGTACCACCACGAGGTGCCTCCGACGTTATACGAAGTAGACGCGCGACGACAGGGTGGCGCTGGCTCCGCGGCCGCGTTGTCGAGCACCAGCGTGTGCGCGAGATCGCGCGCTTTATTGTGACGTTTCGCTCGCGCGTCGCCGCGTCGCCTCCACCTCCTCGCTACATCGGCCGTTGCTGGCTCCCCCTTCTATTGGTGCTTTCAGACCCTTCTTTCAACCACTTCCTCGACAGCGGCTGCAAGTTTCATTCAAAAACAAGAGGCCGAAGCGCAAGGGTTTTACCGGAGTGTGTGTTGTGTCCTTCGTTTGGGATTGCAGATCCAACGAGGCAAAAACGAATAAATCTAGGCCGAGGAAAACGACATGGGCTCAATGGATGCGTGGATAGAAAAAGTGGGGTGCTTGAGTTGGTGAAGAAAAAAAGAGACGTGAGCTTGTGATGAAAGTTGGGGTGAAAAGAGAGGGATCGATGGATCATGGTGAAGCAGTGATTGTGATCGCGAGGCAGAGCCGGAACAGTAGTTATGGGGAGCCAGTGCAGTCAGTGCTGCAAGTGCGACAAGGAGAAGAAGAAGAGGTTTCAGCTGTGGGGCCCGAATCGGCGTGCCAGCATCGCTCGGTAAAGTTCCATTGGTTTCGCGAACGTAGGACTATAGTTGTTTTTTTTTTTTTTTTTTTTTTAAAAGATCCTGGTGATTGGGTACCTCGGCGAATAATGAGTTTCTCGTTGAGCGCACAATGTGAGCTTCGCCTTGGCGAGCAGAGCGGCTATTATTGGACCCGGGAAGGCTATTTTCGGCACTTTTTCGTCCTTATGGTTGGCCAAGGTCCTTTCGTTTCGTCAAAATGCGAGATGTTTGCTGCCACGCAGATGTTTCGGGCAAAATGAAAAAAAGGGGTATTTAAAAGAGGTTCAATGTAGAGTTATTTGGGTCACGGCCGTGCATTGATTAGAAATAACCGAGACGAGCATAAGGGTAAAATGAGCCGGCTGAACTAATTGCGCGCCAACGCGGCTTTTCATCGCGTTTTCAACTTGGTCTCGAAAATCATTGCAAAGGAAAATCCACGTGGACAATTACACTGACGATAATTCATCTCGCCGTGAGAAAAAAAAAAAAAGCCAGCAACCCACGCTTGGATCAAAACTAACTGTCCATAAAGTCCACGCTCGAAGCGTTTAAATTTAGCCATTCACTCGGCCGCCAATGAATGATCGACGTTAAAAAAAAAAATAAAAAAAACACCCCAGCCAATCCGAAAAGTTGGCTGGAAGCTTCCGTAAACACATCTATACAACATGCGGTATGTACGGTCATAAGAAAGTAATAAAAAAACGAAGTTAAAGCACACCCGACACCCGAGTAATGGCCACGTGTAGCTACGAGCCGTACGTATTTTACGTATACCTATATATACGTAGGAATGGAAGGGAAAAAAGCTCGTGTAGGAAGAGCTCGATGGTCTAGAAATATCCGCAACGCGAGTCCGTGCGCATGTGTGAATGACGTAAGTTAACAGCTTTTGTGTACACTGGAGGTAAGATATGGCAACGGTCCATTGCACGAGACTGGCTGTGTTTGGGTTTTTTATGGCGGGAAAAAGACGCTCGTGACGCGCGTAGTTGCATAAGGTTCCGAAAGGTTTTTGTTTAGTCTCGACATCCCGGATCTTTTTTATTCAACGCGAGACTGTTTGCTCGATTGGTTCAAAAATGTCTTCGGAAGCTAAACGATTAGTTTTGCTTACTCAAAAAAATGAAAATAAATCGGCCTCTTTATACGTGTCACTACAGAGCTAACCAGACTCCCAGCAATCGACCGTAGGGATGAAAAAAAAAAAAAAAAAAAAAAAAAAACACCAGCGACCTGACATTGGGAAACAATTTGGATCTGGTAATCGTTTACCTGAAATTTCAATAAATCAACCAATCACCAGACGACAGCTTTACAACACTGATCCCAATAAAATGGACGACTACCGAGTTTCCAATAACCCCACCTCAGAACACAAATCCTGCATCTTACAAGCAGATCAAAGACAAAAAAAAAAAAAGAAACAAAAAAAAGAAAACATAGAAAGACACCGTAAAGCACCAAGATCGAAATATTTTTATCCGTGCATACTTATCCCACACGAGTCGCTCGAGCAAAATGCATGTGTCTTTCTCGCCGCGCTTTGTCAAGGTTGTCGCGCGGCCAGGGGGAGGGAGAATTCGGACGAGCCCCAACGACACGACAAACTTCAGAGAGAGAGAGAGAGAGAGCTTGCGGGCGAGCTTGCGCAACGTTGCGAACGCCCTCGCGGGTATACAGTGCGAGCCCCGTTGAATGGAAGATGGGGGAAGCGAAGGCGTGGAGGGTGGAGTTGCGCACGCGTGGGAACGATGGTGGATTTAATTTTCGACGATGCCTATGTATGTACGCAATTGTTCTGGTTGTTGGGATCAAATATCTGGATCGGCATCCAAAGTTTGGTATTGAAATTACAAAAAAAAGAAAAAAAAGCAAAAAAAAAAAGCGTTAACCATCGCATCGACGTGGTTCGCTGTGTTTATTTTTTGTTTACAACTCGATTTCGCGAAAGCGTCCGATGACATACATTTTCTGATTTAGGTGTGGCGAGTGCGTTAAACGCGGCGCGGAGAATGGATCATCGATGATCTTATTGGACGTGAGCCATAATGTGGCGTGTGTTGTGGATACACCTATATTCCGTCTAATCATCGAGAGTTGGGTATTTTTTTAAATCTTGGAATCGATTATTGTTTGATTGTTAGTTGGAGATTTTTGTTAATACGTAATTATCGATCGAAACAATTCGACGCCGGTTTGCATTGAAAAACCTTTTCGAGCGTGTTTGTCTCGAGTTTTCATTCATTGAACCAGAAATGTAATTTATTTTCCGTGAAGGGTGTATTATATCATTTTCTCCGTTCGCAGGTGGTCTACTTTCGAGTGTCTTCTCACGTGGTTTGCGATTATACAACCGGTTTGAATCATAAAATTTTCTCCATAGATTTATGTAACAGAATGTTTTTAACAGAAGAGATGAGTGACTGTGTTAATATCAATGGAAAACTGTGAAGATATTGACGAGTGAATGTAAAACCAGATTAGATTACTGTAGTTATAAAGGGGGGGGGGGCAAACAAATGATGATATACTTTAAACTGGATAGAAAAGTCTTGTCAAGTGAAAGGGTGTTGTACAATTCGCGGAACTGCTGTAAAATTTTTCTATAAACATGAGTTTATGAAATTTGAATGGATAGTCTATGAGAAAGTGTACATTATCTTGTATAATTTCCTGTAAAACAGATTCATGCAATCGTTAAAATGATCCAACAGACAATTGTGTAACAAAAAGGATCAGTACTAGCTGCCGAAATTTTAGCGAAAAATTTGATAAAAACTTATATTTCTTCCCACAAGATTTTTTTGATTACAATTTATTTTTTTACAATACATCTATAAAGTTCTACTGGAAATTCTGTACAAAATCCTACACGGAAAGTCCAACATTTAAAACGAATCCATGAAATCCTACGGACAGTTCCACAAGAGTCGTTGTAGAACTTTTCCTATAAACATGATTACACAAATACTTGCGGACACTTTTGCAGGTATTTTACAACTAAACATCAAAGCTTCGAATCTAAGCTTCGATCGAGAGATCCAGTTTAAAGGACTTCTGTCAAATAATTTGAATTCCTTCAACATCTGAATCACACGTTAAGGTCATTACTTTACTCCTGTATGCACTCGGATGAAAAATTGGTATTTCCAGCGGAAATTATTGAGAGAAAGTACCGTTGAAAAATAAAAAAAGTTCGCATGTCCATCAAAAAAGTTTCAATTTTCACTGCAGGATTCCCTATTAGGCATTCCCACAATACTTACCACAAATACATAATCTTCGAGTATAAATATCGTAGGTTTTCGCGAGGAATGAGACGTATAATAAAAAAATCAAAGGCCATTAATGTTTGTATTTTATTGTCGGTTCTAGACACCACTGCCTTTGGCTTATAGGATAACATAGCGTGCCGCAGTATTGTCCACGAGTCAACTTGAGTGAAAAAAAAAAAAAAAAAAAAAAAAGAATAAAAATTCACAGGTACCGAGGCGAGCCGCCGATGCCGAGCGACCGTTTCCGCGTGGAGGCGCGCGGCAACAAGGTCCAACTGACCCTGCAGCACGCGAGCAAAGGTGACGCGGGCCACTACGCCCTGATAGCGAGGAGGCTGGCCCGCCCCGGCGACAAGACGAGCGAGACCGAGCGATTATTCTCCAGACGAGTGCACATGAGCGTCGACGAGCCCTCGTCCTACGCCGAGGAGGGCGACCCGCCACTTTTTCTCCGCCGGCTTACCGATCTCACCGTCAAAGTCGGCACGCGGACGCGCTTCCTCGTCGAGATACGAAGTGCTACCGATGTCAAGGTTGGTTTGCGATTTTTTTTTTTCTTTCCTCCCCAACTCTGTGATGTCTCTTTTGTACACGAATCAGCTTGGTGAGACGATGAGCGGGGTATAAATAATCATTGTTATGAAAAAGGGAATTAGATGACGCCATCTAATTGCATTGGTCAGTTCTCTTTAAACAATGTATTTTTATCATATCAATGATGAAGAAAATTTTAACTCGTTTAAACTCAACTATTACGTAAGTGTACAAATGGCTTGGGAAATAGTTGGAATGAAAGTATTGAAATATTATATGCATGCCACGGTTGAATCGACGAGAGTAAAATTATAAGTATTATTAATTCCATTATTACTCGTTTCAAAACTAGAGAAGTGAAATGTACATTTCGATCCGAACACGTGTAAAATAGAGGTGATAATCCGCTAAATTAAAAGCTCGTGTGATATTTATACACCGTCGAGCCCAGTTCTACGGTTTATAGATATTCGTGTGTACAACGCGTTCCAAAATACACATCTTTCCTTAAATTAGTTTAATGATGAATTAGTCTAATTATCTCGAACGTTTTGTACACCTCAACATTTTTCCACGTATACATCTTCGGATTCGCTTAAAAGCCAATGTAATTAGTTGCGTGGTGTAAAAAAAAAAAAAAAAAAAAAAAAAAAAGTAAATAATCTTCTAATTGTTTAAAATTTTGTACATTAAAATCTACAAATAATTTTGAAGGGATCGATTCTCACAGTATAGGATGCAATGTTCGTAAGCATCAGACGCGAAAAGTACGAAAATAAACGATGACGGAAACAATGAATCCGAGATAACTCGAAAAAGCACAAAGAGGAGGAACGGAGTAGCCCAGAGAATCACCTAAATCTGGTTCGCAGTGGCGCGCATCGGTAAGCGCAAGCTCGGGGCGTGCAAGTTAACGAGATAGTTCAAAGCACCCTTGCGGGCTCGAACAACGAGAGCCAACGTCTTCCGCGTTTTCATCTTGATCGATGGTATGGAATCGTCGTTTTTCAGGCGTATTTAGGCAAGAGCCGATCAGCGGAGGGGAGTCTGTTAACTCACTTTGCTGGACTATTATTACACCTCGGTAGAGTGGCTCTTGATGCAAAGTTACTCGATTAACTCTGCAGGAATATTCGCGATGATGATTTATTGGCTATGCTCTGAAATTTCGGCCGTTAAATTATGACATTGGTTTTAGGTATGATGTACCATTATTTGAAGATTGATGTTGAGCTCGAGTGATCTGGTTTTAATTAATTGGAAAATTTATTGCTAGTTGCGAGCTCAACAAAGTAAATGTTATGACTGATTTATTGAAATCGATGAGTTTTAATACGTGGACAAATTATATTTATCTTTTTAAATATGCATATTATGGATAAATAAGAAATGTTACTTTGAATTTTTATTTTTATTTTCATCACAAAAAACCTTGATGATATTCTTCAAAATGCAAAGACAGCAGTACAACTTTTAACAATCGTTATTTAAAGTGTTATAAAACTGTGTGAATTTTCAAAATATTTTTTACCACAAACTTTTTATTAATGAAAAACGACCTCAAAAGTATTGCTGTCCTCAAAACCTTGTATGAAGAGTTAAATATTCATCAATAAAACGAGTTTTTGGTAAAAAAAACTGCATTGCTGTCCTTCAGAGCTTGTACGGAGAGTTGAAATTCCATAAGTAAAAAATTGTGTGGTTGAAAACATTGAAAAATTCAAACAGTTTCCTAACACTCTGAATAGCTATTGTTAAAAGTTGGATTGTCCTCTCTGCATTCTAAGATATTCTAAGATGATTGAACCTCATCAACTACTTGTGAAGAAGAACATAATATATTTAGCCATTTTATTCGAGGACTCACTCACTTCTCGGCCAATTCGGTAATTTATTCATATTCATCAACCTGAGCAAATGGTTTTATTGGTAGGAGGAAAAAAGAACAGGACAAGGTTTAATACTGGTAGCTGATACACTTTATTTTAATCCGGTTGCAGGTAATTTGGCACAGAAACGACGAACCGATCCAGACAGGTCCAAGATTCTCCTTTGTCCACGAAGGAAATTTTTATTGCGTCGACGTCGCACCTGTGACCGTCGAGGACCAAGGACACTGGACCTGTATGGCTGAAAACCGATCCGGTCGATCATCCTGCACATCACATCTCAATGTTCTCGGTAGGAATTTTTGAAGATTTGATGCACAAAAATAATGCTTGTTTTCTCGAACAGCAATCTCAAATATTTCAATTTTTCAAAATCAAGTATGTCATTATTAAAAAAAAATGCCTTCATATAAAAGATTTCTTAAACATGTGCAAAAATTTATAGTTCCAAAAGCTTACAAGAGGCCAGAGTTTGTGAGTGAACTTCGAGCTTTGCTGACCGAGACCGGCACCGTATCGTTAGAATGTAAGGTCATTGGAGTACCTACGCCAGTTCTCAATTGGTTCAAAGACAACAAAGAAATTAAGGCTGGTGATGTATTCGCACTGACTGCGAACCCAGACGATCCCACATCGCTTGGGACGTACTCGTGCGTGGCGAGATCTTGCATGGGCACAGCTTATTCATCGTCCAGAGTAAGCAAATGAAAAAGAGTCCGAGATGTGTGAACATTTTAGATATGTTGGCTTGTTTTCAGGTTCACGTTGTTGGTAAGGGAAGTAGAGAAGGATCCTTGAAGCCAGCCGACACCCTAATCGTAACAGGAGAGCCGCCTATTTTCACTACACTTTTAAAGGACGAGTCTTGTCGAATCGGAGAAAGTATACTATTGTCCTGTCGAGGTGGGAATTCGTCAGAAATTCGAATTTTCACTTTTCTAATAAAAAATCTCACAAGTCAAAATTATTGTTTCAGTAAAAGTACCACCATGGCCAAAAGAAATCACATGGTACAACAAAGAAGGTCGAGTGGAAGCTGGGGAGCGTTACAAAATCATAGAAGATGGACTTGGGGGTTATTCAATACAAGTAAATCCAGTAGAAGCCGTTGACGAAGGAGAGTGGAAATGTGTTGCCACAAGCGCAGACAACGTTAAACAACTCACCACTTGTTTCGTTGCTATGTCCAGTAAGATGAAAAAAAAGCTATTTTACATTTTTTCATTTGATGAAAAATTAATGGCACAAATGTACTTATTGACAGTTCCAAAGAACTATAGAAAGCCTCGTTTTATGGAGAGTTTAAAAGCAGTATTGACGGACGAAGGTCTTGTATCGTTTGAGTGTAAAGTTGTTGGCTTTCCAACACCTCTATTGAGATGGTTCAAAGATGGACAAGAACTCAAACCAGGAGATGTTTACCAACTTACCGGAACAAACTCGTTAGGTAACGATCATTTACTATACTATTTAAGTTTAGCAAAAGATAATGCCAAGAATCTGAATTTAATCTTTAGGATCCTACTGCTGTGTTGCATCTAGTTGCATGGGTGAAGCCAGAAGTACGGCAGAATTGACAGTGGAAGATATTCAAAATCAACTTAATGAAGAAGAACGACTTCAGCTTTTGACAACCAATCAGCCGCCGAAATTTATAAAAGGTTTAAGAAGTACTGAAGCTAAAATCAGTGAAAACTTTAGATTTTCAGTACAAGGTAAATTATTTATATGCTGTCTTTTTAGTAAGTGGTCACCTTTACGTGATCGAATAGTGAATTGAAATTATGATTTGTAGTTAGCGTAATGCCAGAACCAATATTGGCTTGGTATCGTGACGACCATCCAGTAGAAAAAGAAGAAAAATATCGAGTTGAAAAAGAAACTCTTGGCATATGTCATTTAGAAATAAAGAGACTTGAGTTTTGTGACCAGGCCGAGTGGAAGTGCGTTGCTAGCAATGATTTCGGTCAAAGTGTAACTTCGTGCTTTCTAAAACTTATCATTCCAAAGCACTATAAGAAACCCGTATTTTTGGAAAACTTGCGTGCTATTATGTCCGAAGGAGGTGCTGTTAATCTCGAGTGCAAAGTCATTGGTGTACCACAGCCTGTACTCAAGTGGTACAAAGATGGTAAAGAACTTAAACCTGGTGATATACATAGGATAACTTCAGGCCAGGATGGAACTTGTTGTTTGGGCACCTACACTGTAGAGGTGAATCATCAAAACAATAAAATAATGTAACATAAATAATTAACTTATATAACATATTTCTTACTCAGGCGAGTAGTTGCATGGGATCTGTAAGCAGTTCAGCATCTCTTTTAGGCTTTGAAGGTAAAGGAAATTAAATGTAATTGTGAGAAAGTCTAAGAATGAAATTTAATTACAAATTTTCTTAAAATTTTTAAAAAAATTTGTAATTTCGTGGGACTTAATTTACAACTAATGATGCCCAACCGTCCGTCGTTATCATTTCATCTTGATTCGCGTGATTTGCGGTTACCTTTTCGTTTATCAATAAAGTCGATTTATTTTATTCATGAAAATAAAATAAAATTGATACTTGCTTATTACAGATCGTGTTTCTTCAGCATCGACATTACCAATGACATCACAAATAGATCGCGAACGTGAATTGGCACGACACTTTTCATTATCTACTATACACGAAGAAAGAACATCACAGCTTTTGGATACTGCGCAAACTGATCATTCCATGACTGTTGACGATAAAGGCGATGTTTCATTTAGTTTTGATGGAAAAGAGATTTCAGTGAGTCTTTATGAAACACCTGATCTTACAGAAGAAGATGCGTTAAAAATAGTAGAAATGTATGCAGACCAGCTCTCAGAAAACGTTACAGGTTACAAATTCATTTTATTACAGTTTTTTTCAGCATAATTTACATTCAGTACCGCTTAAATATTATATAATTCTTCTTAAGAATTTGTAACTATTTTATAAATCGAACGGATTGAAAACATAGTAAATATTGTAACTTATTACAGAACAAAACGTCATAGAACTACCACCTATGCGTTTTGTCAAGGAATCTTCAACCTCTGGTAACTTACTCATGGAAGCAGTAGTTATCGATGTATCGCCAGATTACTTCGTTAGCCTTGAAGAAGGTGACGACTTACGCACTGAAGCCGATTTAGAAGATCTGTCTATCATAGATGGTGTATCTCTTTCTTCACCACCGCTAACAGAATCATTTGATGAAGGAAAATCACCGCAAAAACCTCCTCGAAGAAAATCTGGAAGTATTTCTTCGAAGGTACTTGAACACGAATCAGAAAGTTATCACAGTGCGAGAGGACCAACTTTAAGTAAGAAAAAAGATGGATTTGATTTTGAAATAGACATGGATAGCGAGGCATTTGCAGATGCTCTTTCTTCGGTTCACACAAAAGCAGAAAGTTCCATGCAAGCTGACAACAAGCGAAAAGAAACTAAAAAAAGAAGTATGAGTAAAGATTTAAGTCTAGATATTGACGATCCATTATTAGACTCGGTTACTGGCATGGTGAAAAAGGAACGGCAAAGAGAAGAGTCCAAAAAAAAACGAAAAATAGGTGAAGCAAGTAGTTTTGAAGAATCTTTAATGGGTGGTGAAGATGAAATTAAACATAGAAAATCTTTAGAAACGAAAGTATCTTTCGAAGATGAGGAGGAAAGACCTTCTTCAAGATCGAATAAAGAACGATTAGTTGAGTTACTGAGGCAAATTTCTGACCCTGTTTTAGTGATTCGGGAAGCTTTGATAGATTCAGATTATCTTTCCGAAGATGAAGAATTTATTAATGCATTTTTAACGAATAATGTTGTAATTCCAGTACAAAATCTATGTGAAATAGTTGCTGACATTGAAACGAAAGCTTTGAAAAATGCGGGTGACAGATCGCTTGTTCAAAATATGCGAATATCGTTATTAGAAACCATTGGAGGTCCCACTGAAGAACTTTTGAGAGGACTGGAATTAATCAAGCGCCAAGATAACGTTCAAACTAACTTATCAATCATGGAGTCGTTAATCGATCCTGTTGATGAAATTCTTTTTGGCCTATCAAAGTTTGAATATGAATTATCTGGTCGCAATGTTAGCGTAAGTCCTGTAATACTTGAACGAACGATTCAAATTACCGACCAACTTGGATCAAATCTCGAAAAAGTAAATGCGGCTGCTAGAAATGAGATAATATCAGCTTTACAAATTATTCATAATGTATTGAAAGCGTATTTAAGCAGTATTACATTAAACCAGGTATTTTTTTGTACAATAATAGTGTATTAGTTTAACAATTAATTAGTATATACGTTGCCATGATGATGTTTTAATTTCATACGTCTTTATTATTGATAATTTTTACTCCAGATTTAAAGTAAATAATGACTTTATTTTTAGTTTGGTGGATGGACAGAAAATATAGATGCTGTACTTGTAGAATCTTTGTCACGACCATTAGAAGATCTTGAACGGTCATCGAAATGTATGCTTCAAAATAATTTATCTGAAGAAACATATAAAGAAGTAGATCAAATGTCATACGCGTTTAATGAAATACTTTCAAGATTAGATGCACTTGTAGTTGCGCTTGAAGGATATGAAAGTGATTACAGAACAGCTTTTGTTGTCAATTTAAAGACGTCTTTAGTTGCTGCTGCAGAACAACTTTCGAAATCAAAATTGGAAAAAAATGAAGATTTTGATAAAAATGCTAATTTACCAGAAATAATCCTGGATCCTCTTATTGATGTTCAATCCTCAGTAAACGCTGTTTTAGGTAAAATAGAAAGAATTGATCAAGAAAAAGCATCTCCAATTCTTCAATCTGAATTAGCTTTGAGTTTAGCAGAATTGAGGAATGCAGTGTCATTTGCTGTTCATAAAACAACAACATTGAAAAAAGATGAAACCATTAATGCACTGAGTAATTTAAAAGAGCCTTTAATAGACTTGCAGTTATCACTTACGATGGATCCAGTACCAGAAGAATTAAATATAATTAAAGATTTAATATTGCCTCTTGATTCACTCGAGAATGTTGTCCAAACTGTTATTCAGAATGCTCAAACATTTGAATCGATTAATAAGATTTCAGATGCGATACAACCAATTCATACAATTATTAAGGAATTACAACAACATATTCCAATGATAATAGGTACTCTTGATGATAAAAGTGGAATAAATATTCAAGAAGTCAAAAGTTTTGATGAAGAACGAAGTATGCAACAGGTTGTTAATAGTTTACGAATGGCATCAGAGTTAAGTACGGTGCATTTCGAATTAGCTACAATAATGGACAAGTGTGAAAAAACTATTGGAAATATTGAATCATCTCGTATATTTCAAACGGTTAGTGATTTAAGACAAATCATTGGCAATACAGCTATTTCTACAGATAAAATTTCAATGACCTCGAACCCAAATATAGAAAGTCTGGTTGATGAATTATCAAGTTTGAAAGAACCGCTATTAAAATTCGAAGATGCTTTGATAACTGAAGATAGTACGTTACAAGAACAAAAAATAGCCATTGAAATAATTCAACCAATTGAAAGGTGAAAACATTACTTTTTATGACGTATATTTATTGATTAAAAAAATGTTTTTTTAAATAAATTTTTTCCAGGCTTAAAGCAGTAATGGTAAATTTTGCAGATGAAATCATTCAAACTGAAGAAATTCATTCTATAATTGATGTAATTGATGGTTTGAAAAAAGATATTGTTCTGCACACGAGACCTTCAACGAAAACCGCTGTCGAAGAAGAATATAGCATAATATCTGAAAGTTATTCATCTGCAGATTTTGACCACAGAAACTTGTTAGAGAAAGCTGAATTACAAAGTATAAAAAATCAAGACGAAGTCGATGAAGGATCATTAGAAATTTCAGACTTTTCATTTATAGAAAGAGGTTTAAAAAATTCATCGAACAAAATTGCTCCAAAAGATGAAAATATTTCGAGTAATGAGCCAAACATAGTCGATCGAATCCTTATTGGTGAGAATGCAGGCAGAGTATTTGAAATTCATGATGAAGTACATAAAAGATCGGACAAAATTTCAGATAAACATGTAATTTATCCAAAAGAAGAATTCGCCCTCATTATCTCCCAATCTTTGCAAGAAATTCAGCAAGACATATCAGAAATTCTAGATGAATTTGAGCAAGAGTTTACATCTCATCCCGTATCTCGTTTAGCTGAAGCTCTTGAAAATCTGCGCAGAACTATATTAGTTGTTCGTTCAAATATTTCTCACATGACTGTAGAAACATCAGATGAAAAATCTGAATCATCTCATGCTGAATCTTGTGAAGGGGCGGAAAAAATATCACTATCTCTAAAAGAACTATTGCAACCAATTTTAGAAGTTCGTGAAGCATTATCTCAAACTCAGGATCATGGAGCACCAGAAGTACTTTTGTTAAATCGGCTGGATCAACCAATACGAGCTATTGAATTTAATGTTTTGCAACTAGCATTGGAAGCACATTCGTACACAGTAGAAAGTGAAGAAACATCAAGTCGTGTAAGTTTAGATGCTATGGCACGAGTACTTGAAGATATAGAATTTCAGATTCCTCTTGCACTTGACGAAGTTAGCTCTAGACAAGAAATACTTAGTACATTACGTAATATTTTTAAACCACTCGATATTATCAATGAAAAAATGCATGAAATACCTCTCGATACGGCCGTTGAAGATAATTTAGAAATAGATATAGCCAATGTTTTGATTACACCAATTGGCGAATTTCGTGATTCTTTGAATGAGTTGTACAATCGTATAGAAACTGCAGATTATCACGATGAAAGTAATAAAAACACTGTTTCAATTTTAAAATATTTGATTGAACCTCTGGTTGAATTACAAAGTTCTCTGTCCGTGGTAAAAAGTTGTAGAAAAACATCTATTTCTGATACTGGCTTGCTGGATGAAAGAAAAAATGTTATGATGCGAGCTGTGGAAGAAGTAAGATTTGGTATCAGCAAAATACGCAATGAAATTAATAATACTGAAAACATGAGTATATTGGAAAACTTTATTACAACATCGGTTGATGCATTAGATTCTGCTATAGTTTCATTTCAAAATCAAATAAGGTAATCAAAGCACTTATAAAAATATTGATCTCATATTTTATTAAGTTTTAATTGTATATTATTTTACAGCAAAGCTAATTATCAACGTCGACAAAGTTGTTTAGAAACTTTACAACAAAGGTCTATTATACCTTTGCAGAAACTTGGAGAAAAAATTACTATTATTAAGGAGAAAATGGATAAACCATCATTAGATGCTATTTTACAACCCTTAGAAACTTTATCAAAACAGATTCAATTGGCTCAAATTCAATTTTCACAATCTTCAGATCAACCTTTAGATGAAGAAGCAATTATTGAAGGATTTTTATATCCTGCAAAACATTTACTTTCATCCTTGGAATCAGTAAAGCAAGATTTAAGTTTAAATTTACAAGAAGATTCTGTAAGTTTTTTACAAGAATTAGGGGAATGTACTTCAAATTTGGCTTCAACATTTTTAAAACTTCAAAATGAGCTGACGATAGAGGGAGCCAACGAAAAATTTTCTGTCATTGAAACTTTATCTGCAGTCACAGTACCTCTTAATAGTATAAAGCAAACTATAACTGAAATTTCAAAAAACTATGAAGATGCTTCTGTTTCATCGCGTTCCCAAACTGTAGAACAAATTATTATTGGTGATGAAAAAAGTTTAATTGATTCTAAAACTGAAAAGCCACAAGAAGATAAAAAAAAGGAATTAGACGGTAAACTTCCTACAATTTTGACAACAGTTGAAACTATAGTTGATGAATTTATTGAAGTATCAAAGCAAGAAACTGAAAGTTTGACTACTTTAAAGTTTGCTACTGAAGAGACGATTTCAGAAAATGAAAAGGAATCATTTAGTTTAATTGATTTAGAACATAAAAAATTAGAGGAGTCACCATTAAAAAGTATTGTACACACAGAAAGTGCAGCAAATAAGTCAGTAGAAAAAGATTCTGTGAATATTATTGAATCTTTAGGAGAGATTCCTGATAGGCGACATAGTATTACAGCTTCATGGTCCATGATAATTGAACCTTTGAATAACTTACAGCAGTCAATTTTAACAATCATAGAAACTCCTACAGAAATGAGTATTAGAGAACCAAGTGCTGCTCAGAGTCAAGTTATCATGCAACGTTTAACTGATTTGTATTCTTCAATTGCAGCCATGCAGCAAATTGTCAGTGATAATTCTGAACAAATAACTCTCACGTCTTGGCAAGAAAAAAGTTTACCCGCTATGAAAAATTTAGCTGTTGCCTTAGAAAAATTAGGAGAGCATCTACCGATACTTGCAGATCAGAACATGGAAAAAGAAGAAATTTCATTACAAACAAGTGAAATGATTTATAGTAGTGATGTCAGCACCGCTCTAAAAACATTGATTGCACCACTTCATGACTTAAGAGAACGTTTAGGACTAATAGTTCAAGAGCAAGTACCGTATGATTTGGAAATTTCTGAGATAGATCTAGAGACAATAAAAACAAGAAAGGCCATTGAAAGTGTTGAAGAAATAACATACTTTAATCCACATATGGATGAACAACCCATCGGAAGCGTTTTAAATTTAGCTGAGTTGCAAAGTGACCATCTTATTTCAAGTGAACAGGATATAAAGTCAGTGCTTTCAAAATATGAAGAAGTCAAAGTTACCAATGAATCATGCCACGAATTAGTCGTTGAAAAAATAGTATCCCAAGAAGGTTCTGAAGAGTCTGATATGCAAGCTATGGTTGAAAATATAGAAGAGATGGCAGCCATAAGGACAGTTAAAGAAAAGTCCTTAGAGTTACCAACTGAAAATGTTACAACTGATGAGTTGTCTGAAAAAGTACATGACTCTACTTATCAAGCAAAAAGTGCAGAGTGCATTAGGGGTATTTCTGCTGAAAAAGTTTCTTCCCCCGAAACAAATGATTCTTGCATAACAGATCAAGTGACAACTGATAAGCAAAAACTCAAGCTACACACTGCTGAGGCAGAAGATACTGAAAATATTCAAGATGTTACTGGTAATATATGTGATTTTATAAGAAGAGATCAAGCTGAATTGAAAGATTCTTGTCAAGAAAAGGTAATGTTTCAAGAACTTCAAACATTTTCAGAAATTGAAAACAATGCTGACTTATCTTGTGTTAAAAAGGAATTTTTAATAAAGCAAGAATCAGGTGAAGAACTTGAAAACTTCATCGAAGTAGCTCAAAGTAAAGCAAAAGTATTATGTGTAGATGATACGAATATTAAAGACCAACAAGATGTTCCTGAAAGTAAAATTAAAAAACAAGTATCAGAAGATTTTAGAGAGAAAAAAAAATTAAGTACAAAAACAGAAGACGTAGAAAATAGTAAAGATACACAGAGCAAACTCAATATAGAATTAAAGACCGAAAACGTAACACAAGAAGAAATTAACAAAAAAAATAAAAAACCGAATAAAAACCTAGAAAAATCTGAATCCATAGAAAATCAGGAATCAGATGCAAAAGTTCAGTGTCCAAGAGAAGAAACAAAAGTAGATGATGAAAAAAGGAAAGTCGAAAGTGCGTTATGGTTTGTTATTAGCGAACCACTTTATGAGTTGCAAGAAATTCTACCGTTACTTATTGAAGCACCCAAAACTCTAGAAGCACTCATAGCATTGGAAACAACTGTGCCTTCTTATGATACTATCAGTGAGTGTTTATTAAACTTAAAAATATCAATTGATAATGTCCAAAAAACAAAAGAAAATTCAGAACACAAAGATGAAACAGCTTTGGAAAATGACCGATTACAGGCATTACAAAATCTCGGCATGATATTAGAAAACTTAGAACTACAATTACCTACATTGTCAGAAAGTTTAGAAAATGAAAAAAAAGAAACTCTTGTATTAGAAGACAAACCATTATTAGGTGATGTTAGCCACATATTACAATTATTACTTGCTCCATTGCAAAAACTTAGAGATCGATTGCAATTCATAACTGAGGAACAAAACCTAAGAGACTATGAATATGTAGCAGAAATACAACCCGTAATAAAGGAAGAGAAAGAAAATCTAAGACAAAACGAAGAAACAAAAGAGACTATACGATTAGAAGAAGAGCTAAATCTTCAGGAGGCTGAAGAAAAAGAAAATGAGAAGCGACAACAGGAAGAGGCTGAAAAAGCTAAGGCAGAACAAATAGAACGTGACAAGGAACAAATGGAAGAAAAACTAAGACTAGAAGAAGAAACGAAAGAGGCTATACGATTGGAAGAAGAATTAAGTCGTAAACGGGCTGAGGAAGAAGAAAATGAGAAGCGGCAACAGGAAGAGGCTGAAAAAGCGAAAGCAGCACAAATGAAACGTGACAAAGAAGAAATAGAAGAAAAACTAAGACTAGAAGAAGAAACGAAAGAGGCTATACGATTGGAAGAAGAATTAAGACGTAAACGTGCTGAGGAAGAAGAAAATGAGAAGCGACAACAGGAAGAGGCTGAAAAAGCGAAAGCAGCACAAATGAAACGTGACAAAGAAGAAATGGAAGAAAAACTAAGACTAGAAGAAGAAACGAAAGAGGCTATACGATTGGAAGAAGAATTAAGTCGTAAACGTGCTGAGGAAGAAGAAAATGAGAAGCGACAACAGGAAGAGGCTGAAAAAGCTAAGGCAGAACAAATAGAACGTGATAAGAAGGAAATGAAAGAAAAACTGAGTCAAGAGGAAGAAATGAAAGAGGCTACACGATTGGAAGAAAAATTGAGACGTAAAAAGGCGGAAGAAGAAGAAAATGAGAAGCGAAAACAGGAGGAGGCTGAAAAAGCTAAAGCAGCACGAATGAAACGTGACAAAGAAGAAATGGAAGAAAAACTTAGACTAGAAGAAGAAACGAAAGAGGCTATACGATTTGAAGAAGATTTAAGACGTAAACGGGCTGAGGAAGAAGAAAATGAGAAGCGACAACAGGAAAAGGCTGAAAAAGCTAAGGCAGAACAAATAGAACGTGATAAGAAGGAAATGGAAGAAAAACTGAGACAAGAGAAAGAAACGAAAGAGGCCACACGATTGGAAGAAGAATTAAGACGTAAACGGGCTGAGGAAGAAGAAAATGAGAAGCGGCAACAGGAAGAGGCTGAAAAAGCTAAGGCAGAACAAATAGAACGTGATAAGAAGGAAATGGAAGAAAAACTAAGACTAGAAGAAGAAACGAAAGAGGCTATACGATTGGAAGAAGAATTAAGTCGTAAACGGGCTGAGGAAGAAGAAAATGAGAAGCGGCAACAGGAAGAGGCTGAAAAAGCTAAGGCAGAACAAATAGAACGTGACAAGGAACAAATGGAAGAAAAACTAAGACTAGAAGAAGAAACGAAAGAGGCTATACGATTGGAAGAAGAATTAAGTCGTAAACGGGCTGAGGAAGAAGAAAATGAGAAGCGGCAACAGGAAGAGGCTGAAAAAGCTAAGGCAGAACAAATAGAACGTGATAAGAAGGAAATGGAAGAAAAACTGAGACAAGAGAAAGAAACGAAAGAGGCCACACGATTGGAAGAAGAATTAAGACTTAAACGTGCTGAGGAAGAAGAAAATGAGAAGCGACAACAGGAAGAGGCTGAAAAAGTTAAAGCAGAACAAATGAAACGTGACAAGGAACAAATGGAAGAAAAACTAAGACTAGAAGAAGAAACGAAAGAGGCTATACGATTGGAAGAAGAATTTAGTCGTAAGCGGGCTGAGGAAGAAGAAAATGAGAAGCGGCAACAGGAGGAGGCTGAAAAAGTTAAGGCAGAACAAATAGAACGTGATAAGAAGGAAATGGAAGAAAAACGGAGACAAGAAGAAGAAGCGAAAGAGGCTACACGATTGGAAGAAGAATTAAGTCGTAAACGGGCTGAGGAAGAAGAAAATGAGAAGCGGCAACAGGAAGAGGCTGAAAAAGCTAAGGCAGAACAAATAGAACGTGATAAGAAGGAAATGGAAGAAAGACTGAGACAAGAAGAAGAAACGAAAGAGGCTATACGATTGGAAGAAGAATTAAGTCGTAAACGGGCTGAGGAAGAAGAAAATGAGAAGCGGCAACAGGAGGAGGCTGAAAAAGTTAAGGCAGAACAAATAGAACGTGATAAGAAGGAAATGGAAGAAAGACTGAGACAAGAAGAAGAAACGAAAGAGGCTATACGATTGGAAGAAGAATTAAGTCGTAAACGGGCTGAGGAAGAAGAAAATGAGAAGCGGCAACAGGAAGAGGCTGAAAAAGCTAAGGCAGAACAAATAGAACGTGATAAGAAGGAAATGGAAGAAAGACTCAGACAAGAAGAAGAAACGAAAGAGGCTATACGATTGGAAGTAGAATTAAGTCGTAAACGGGCTGAGGAAGAAGAAAAAAAGAAGCGAAAACAGGAGGAGGCTGAAAAAGCGAAAGCAGCACAAATGAAACGTGACAAAGAAGCAATGGAAGAAAAACTAAGACTAGAAGAAGAAACGAAAGAGGCTATACGATTGGAAGAAGAATTAAGACGTAAACGTGCTGAGGAAGAAGAAAATGAGAAGCGACAACAGGAAGAGGCGGAAAAAGTTAAGGCAGAACAAATGAAACGTGACAAGGAAGAAATGGAAGAAAAACTGAGACAAGAGAAAGAAACGAAAGAGGCCATACGATTGGAAGAAGAGCTGAAACTTAAGAAGGCTCAAGAAGAAGAAAATAAAATGCGAAAACAGACGGAAGTTAAAAAAGTTAAAAATGAACTAGTGGAACATGATATGATGGAAAAGGAAGAAAATCTGAGGCTAGAAGAAAATGAAGAGAAGGATGGTGTAAAGTTAGAAAATGACATAAAACGTAAGAAGGCTGAAGAAGACGAATTAAAAATAGAAGATAAAAAGCCACAACAGAAGGAGGCTGAAAAAACTCAAGTAGATGAAGTAGAACGTATGATAAAAGATGAAGCCAGTAGGCTCGTTAGCGAAGAAATTAGTGCAGAAACGAAATATATCAAGAAAGAAACACAACGTTTGAAGGAGGAAACAGTTAATATTACTAAGGAGGATCAACATACGAAGACACGTGAACAGGAGGTATGTGATTGGAGGAAAAAGGCAATTATTACTGAAGAAGTAGTAAGTGGTAAGAGAAGTAGTAGAGAAGAAAGTAATTTGAAGGAGTATGTAATTAGTGAAGAAAATCAAAAAGATAAATGGATAAAAAATAAAAGCGCTTTAGAAGGTACAAAACGCATTAGAAACGGTGTAGATGTTGCAAGAGCTGTGGAAGAAAGAACAAATATAAGTAAATTTACAGCAACGGGTGGTAGTAAAATGGTTAGAAGTACAGAAAATTTAAGTTATGATAGATATACGATTGAGTCTTCACCTAAAACCAGAACTTTCGAAAATCTTTATCAATACACAAATGAAGATTCTTTGCCTTGTAAATCTAGACTTGAAGCTTTAAAAAGTGATTATCACCGAGAAATGAAGTTTAATGTTGATAGTAATACGTTGAATAAGAGATCCGTAACTTGTGTTGAATCAAAAAGAGGTGAAGATCAAATTAAGGAAAGTAAAATGATTTTACTTAATGATCGGTCGAGTCCTACCTTACGGGATGAAGTAAAAAAGATAGATTTTCATTACAATAGAAATAAAAATCTTCTCTCAAACTGTGCAAAATTTAATTTTTACTCATCTTACGATGGACCTACCATTAGACGAGTTGGAAGTCCGATAAGTTTTGATTACAAGAAATCATCACTTTGTGATTTGTCTCGTTTAAAACATGACGTATTAGATCCACATCGACTATATCCTAACAGAAAAAATACATTTTTATCAAAATCAAGAGAGGACTTGCCACGTTCAGATAAGACTTTGCGATCTTCATATCCTTCTTTATTCAGTGGTACGAGTATTCTAGATTTAACGACAGCAGGGAGAATGTCGTATGGTTTTGATTTTTCTAAAAAGTATAGAGCTTACTCGAATTCTTTCTTACAATATGAATTAGAACCTAAAAAAAAGTCGTATTATGGGTCACACGATAACATAAAAAAGGAATTTGAGCGCCCAACATACACACCTAAGTCATTTAATAGTAACGACTATTCTTTATCGGTATCAGAGAGTCTAGCACTTAGTCGATCTCGTAGAAGGTTTGAATCAAGAAATCCTACAATAATTTACGAAGGAAAAGCTGAAACAAAATCTTCAAAAACTAGATTACCAGATGTAAGTGTAAATGTTTTGGAATGTACTCGTCAGCTATAACTTGATGTTTGATATTGATGACTATTATACTTGATGATTATTGATATAAATATATAAAAAATCAGATTTATGCACGTGTATACTGAAAATTAACTTTTATTGTACTATTTTAGAGAATGAAAGGTCCAACTTTTTGTACAAAATTGACCAACTGCACGGTAGCTGAGGGCTCTCATATAAGGCTGATGTGTACAGTTATTGGACAACCAGAACCACAGGTACACTGGACAAAGAATGGAGATCGTATTCGACCTGGTGGACGTGAACGCGTAAAATATGAAAACGGCATTGCTACATTGGAGATTATTTCTGCTGAGTTAGAAGATGCTGGTTATTATACCTGCGTTGCTACTGATAAAAATTCTTATGGACAATCTACAACTGAAGCTACTGTACGAATTTATTCAACGTTCGAATACTCTCCCTTAAGGCCTACGTTTACATCTGCTTTAAGAGGTATTTACATTAAGTAATACGTTATTGTGAGAAAAAAAAATTAAATTTATTTGAGTGTATGAAGCCTTACTAAATTGTTTTAACTCTCACAAATTATCATAAGTTTAAGCAAAGATATAGTGAGTGTCCATTGATCATGATTCTTATTTATAGATAAATATCGATTGTCTGATAAAGAGTTAATCCTTGAAACTCGCGTACGTGGCCAGCCAACTCCTTCAGTTTCATGGCTGAAAGATGAACGACTACTTAGAGGTGGCCGTTACAGACAATCTATTCAAGATGATGGCTTTTGCCGCTTACACATATCAAATCCTGATGTATCAGATAGTGGACAATATGTTTGTAAAGCAAGTAATGATAAAAACGCTGATCAAATTCATCACATGGTTCACTTTGATGGTAACTATTTGTCTTTTGCTGATAAATGCAAATACTTGTTTTTAATTTTGTATTAAAGAAATTTTTTCCAGATTTCAAAAATAAACGTGTCAGAAGAGAACACAAAGATTATGTATTTGATAAACGTATTCATGATTTGAGGAAAGGAAGAGAAAAATTGCCAAAAATATCAACTTCTTTATCTGATTATAAAGTGCCTGCTGGAGGAACAATAGCTCTTCAGGTTGAAATAAAAGGTAATTCTATGAGAAATTGTAAAAAAATTAAGTTAGATTATTGAACATGCACGTATTTCAAATATGTTTGAAACTCTCAGATACATCAACACCGAATGTAACGTGGCTCCGTGACAGAGGAGAAAGAAAAGAAATAATCACAAGTCCCAAAATTCGTACTTACGCCGAATCTGGAGTTTATACGCTCGTTGTTCCCGAAGCTACAGAAGGGGAGGCCGGTACTTACATTGCACGCGTGAGCAATGCGTATGGTCATGTTGATACAAGTGCAACTGTTGAAGTTATACCGTTAAGTAAATTTGATGATCTTGGAAAACCAGCTATGTTTATTTCGAGACCCGTTGAAAAGGTGATGTACGTAACAAGTGGAGAGCCCGTATCCATATCGTTTAGAATGAGTGGTACTCCAAGGCCTAGAGGTAATATTTTTTAATGCTCTTTGAACATTGAAAAATTTTATTATCTATAATACATTTATACGATTTTTTGAAAATAGTTGTATGGATGAAGGGTATAAGAGACATAACGGATGGACCACGATCTCACAAAGAAATAATAGATGACTACGTAAGACTGACCCTAAACAGGGTAAATTCGGATGACGAGGGAACATACTGCATACTTGTAAAAAACATCTATGGCTGTGACAGATTATTTTTCACATTAAAGGTATTATTTAGTAATTTCAATAAAAAATAATGTAGAATAAAATTTTCGTGATACAATTAGCAATCATAGTTTAGTGTTGTACACAGATTTATATTAAATTTTTTTTTTAAAACGTGTCATGATATTAAAATCATATAGTTATCACATGTAGTTTATAAAATATTATTTTTACTTTCTGATTAGATTAAACAACGAGCAAGATCCTTAACGCCTACCGCAGAAAGGCTAAGTCTGTCGGATCGCTTATCTGATATACATATCAAGGAACAGGAATCTTATTTAAGAGGTGAGTAATCAGACGTTACAATTACCCTTTAGAATCATTTTTGAAGTGCTAAAATTATCATCGTAAAATTTTCATTTTCCATTGATCGTATATTTATTTTATGTATCACCGACAAATAGATCATGCAAAGCAAAGCTATTAGAACTGTTGTATCGAAAAACTTCAGTTGCATAAGAGGTTAAAATAACTAAAAATTATTGTCCTAACTACCCACGCACTTATTTTACGGCAACTTCTCTTGGCGAGAGCTATTTTCGTACGATCTCTTTCCCCACTAGCAACTTGTCAAGAGAGGTACGACCGAGAAATTTCAAAATTTAGTTCGTAGCGCGCGCTCCAAATTCTCGCACAGATTTTCCATCATCTACACATATGTACGCGCTTTAAAAGTGTTTGAATATAATTGTAAGCCTCAAGGATTAATTATTTGCTCGTCAGCGGTACTATTTTCAATTACTTGTTAATTATCAAGTGATGATTTAAACAACCATGAATCTTGGTACGTGTGATTTTGCTGATGATCAGCGACTGCTCGAGTCAAAGAAACAATTATTAAGAAGGTTAAGATTATCGTGGCACAACAGAAATTATTCAGATTCAAACTTGTTGTCATACCAAGGTATCGAACAAATTTATATTTTGCTTGCAACACTCTTTCAAAAATGTGATTTTCTAGCACTTGGTAGCTATTTTTAAAACGCTCTTCATATTTTACACGCAGTTGTGAACACGACGAGCCCCATGTTTTACAAGTTTTTAATATGATGTACTTTTTATGATTAATCAATTAAAAGATTTTATCATGACAATCTCTCATTTCTCTGAAGACATATAGGGTACGGATATTGGATTTTAATACCTGAAAAAAAGTAAAGCACTTTTTGGATTAATTTGTTGTTGTTCATCCAGATGTTCCAGGACCAATAAGTACCGAACCCATTGTTACTGATGGTGGGAGAAATTGGCTATCCCTGAGCTGGGGAAAAGCAGATCAACGTGGACCTGCCCCGGTTATTGCATACCGAGTTGACGCTTGGCAGCTGGGAGGAGACGGAGGAGCACGATGGGTTGAGGTTGAAAAACATAATATCTAATTTACACACAAACGCTTACTGCTACAGCAATTAACATCATTATTTAGAATGGCTAATTTCATACGTATCATACGAATATGTCACCGCTAAATATTTCGTATTAACTGTTAGGGATACTAAAAGATGGAGTCACGCTTGTTTACTGAAAAAAAAAAAAAAAAAAAATAATAATAAAAAATACTGTATATATTTAACTAGTTTTAAGACGATCTAACATTAGTAATTAAATAATTGAAAAATCAAATAAATATATTTTATGTTTCAATGCGTCTTTTTTTTCTTCACACAGACATTCCTTGATCTGTAAATTTCGTCAGAATAAAATTAACCTAAACTTTTAAGCTTCACTCATTCAACATTCATTTCCACTGCTAAGCGACAAATTCTGCTTTTTACGCTTCCTGGCGAAGACGAGAAAATTATCATCAAAGTTCAAGTTGATGAAGAACAATGTGTTTCTGTTGAAAATAGCTTGGTATTCCGCCAATAAACTCATTCGATGCTTTCAACCTCCGACCCGGCGGTGAATACAAGTTCCGGGTAACCCCGAGGAATCGTTACGGATGGGGCGAGTCAGTGACGATGAAAGGTTCAGCGACGGTGAGCGACAACGTCGAGATTCCCGAATTCGTGAGAATCCTTCCTGGACAACTGAAAGCACTCGCCGGCACAACAGTCAATTTAGAATGCGAAGTGAGCTCACAATACAAACACTGACGTTTTTTGTTCGTTTGGCTTGCTTCTCATCAACCATCGCAGTGAAATGTTTTTACGTTGGCTTACTTTTTTTTCAACCCTGCCATGAATCAAACGCATCAAACATAAAAAAAACTGCTAATGTAACGTGAATGAGAAAATTTAAAAAAATGCATTGTATGAATTCCTTTGAGTCAGGTTCGAAGTGATTCAAAATTCGACGTTAAATGGCTGCGGGAGGCAACGGTGATCGATTCGAGCTTAGATTCTAAATATGTGATTAAAAACGAAAAATCGAGGTGTTCGCTAGTTCTGGAAAATGTAAGCGATGTTGATACCGGTAGATATATTTGCCAAGTATCAAACAAAGCTGGGCAAGTTTCATCCTACGGCCGAGTACTGGTGGTTTGTGATCCAAAAATTTTGAGCGCAGACGAGCGCCTCAAGAAAAGGTACTTACTACAATCGTAAAGAATTTAATCATATACACCTGAAACTGGAACTATTTTTTATATTTTCACCAAAAAAGATTCTTCGACGGGCTGTTGGAAGATGGACCACCGTGTTTCACGATGAGACTTCGCGACAGAAGAGTTCAAACTTCGTATCCCGTGAGACTGACGTGCCAAGTTCACGGATATCCTGCGCCTGAAATTTCTTGGTTCAAAGATGGAATGGAAATTCACGAAAGTTGTAAGTTGTTTATCAATGCACCCATGATAAAATTTTACCAACGTAGAGAAATTTAAAAAAGACTATAACTGTAACATTTTCGATTGGAATACAATAGTTGCTCCTCTGAACTATATTATAAAAAATGTGGATTGTGAACTGCATCCTGTTTCCATAAGCCAAAGAAAAGTTGTCCGTAAAATTTCAGCCACGCGTTCAATGTACAACGACGAGTCGCATTTCCATACGCTCGAAATCACCCGGTCGAGCTTGGAGGATTCCGGGACCTACGAGGTATGCGCTAAAAATGCAAACGGCTCGGTGTCCTGTCGGTGCATGCTCGTAGTTGACAAGGGCATTAGAGCTTACATAGCCCCCGAATTCCTCTACGGTCTGGATATCGCGTACGCCGTCAAAGTTGGTGGCGAATTGAGATTAACGGCACAGATCGAGGCCTACCCCAGCGTTGGAGTTGCATGGTAATTGGTATCATAATCATCCGATGAAAAGTAGCTGCTTGGATGTATTCTCTTTTTCCAAAAAATCGATGTATAGATTTCGTTTATGGATTGTATTGTATTTAGGCATCGAGATGGGATCCGGTTGAGACCGAGCAGGCGTGCCGCGATGTCGTTGAGCCACGACGGTACGGTTGAGTTAGTCCTGGCCAAAATCACAGCCAGAGATGCAGGTGTTTACACGGTGGTCGCCTCTAACGAGGTCGGCAAGACCGAGACGTCCACCACAGTGTCCATCGTTGGGTCTGACGATGGGCCAAACGCTTCGGACCAGCCCCAAGTCTTGGTCAATCCACCGGATACAGATGTTCCGTAAGTTGAATTTTGTGAGGTATGCAGCCTCAACGTCATAGTAGTTTTAATGCATCTAACCATTACAAAGTTTCGCTCTAATAACAGTAGTATGAAATTCTCTCGCGTGATTATGTATTTATTCCATACGAAATTTGCCATAAAATTAATGACCCGTGGCAAATGGGTATTATTACGCACACGAGATTATACACATATCGTAAAGCGCGAGTTTTCATTTTCGAATCGTACAATTAATTTTGTGACAGTAGTTTGTGTAATCATTGACTTTTGAAAAGCTCATTCAATGGATCGCGCGCTAGTAGCCCTCACAGCGATTTTCTCGGCCTTTCACAGCGGTGCAGCGCCGCGTAATTGATTCATTACTTCGCAATCGACATAATTTATCGATCAACTCCACAGCCGCGCGATTTACATTGCAAATTATTACGAGCACAAGACCAGAACCTGCTTTGGACACTCCTTTGAAAACAAACTCCCGGTTTCTAATAAAAAAAAAAAAAAAAAAATAATAATAATGATAATAAAAAAAGAGTTATTTTCACCACTTGCACAGTTACTCGAAGGCACCGCTTTTCGTGACGAAGCCCTTGTCGACGGAGGCCCAGGAGGGCGACACCGTGATCATCCAGTGCGAGGTTGTGGGCGACCCGAAACCCGAAGTCGCCTGGCTGCGCGATTTTCTGAAGGTCAGTGATCCTATCTTTCTCGTCTTTGTAAATTACAGCTCATTACGCGACAACGTCTACATGTGTACACGCATGTACACGCGTTGAGACGTTTTTGCTTAAGGAGTCGATGTACACGTGAGGCAAGACGTTGCAGAAAGTACCTTGCAAACGGCCTTGCCAATTTTGGAAATAACACGGACTCTTGGCAAACGATCTCGAGACCGTCTAATGACGTTCAATTTGTTTATCTAATACCACTTGATGTGAGTGTATGGGGGCAATTTCGTGTTTTAAATGGACTACTTCACTTTTTTGATGAGATGATTAGTGTTTTTGCCAAAAAAGTATGGATTGTTCAAGTGATAATTAGTGCACTTGCACGTCTTGTTTGAAAGTGTCTAATGTATATTATGATATTTTTCATTGCGAGTTTATACAATTTTTCAACCATTAATACAGTTTAACTATTAATATATTGATATTAATACAGAATTGAAACACCAATACGTAATATAGGAAGAAATAATGACAAATAAATTTTTTTTAAATATTATGAATTATTAAATTATTTTAATAACCTTCTTATAAAACCACTTTTCTTCGATGAATTTAATTGTAATTGGCATTATATGAATTATAGATCAACTTTAAATAAGTAAAAAATAAAAAAATATTCATCTATAAACTCACATAAATTAATACAGTCATTTATTTACTTTAAGTTTGGGAAAGCAACGCTACACAGAACTGACGCGGTAAACTTAAAATGTGTGTGTGTGCGTGTGTTTTTTTTTATAGAAACATTGTAAACTATGTACACCAGCTATTACAAGTAAATTTATAGCAATATTTGATTTATTTTCTTGAAATATCGGTGAAAAAAGATTATGTTAAAAATTGAAGACCATAACAAGACAAGAGAAGATTACGCATGGCAAGATAATGTTTATATCTTTGAAGAACAATACAATGTTGGCTTAAATCTCTAATCATCTTGACATGGGGAAACCATAACTTGAAACCCATTGATTATTTTTAGTAATCGCATTGCGTAATATTCGAACGATTTTAAAATTCTGCAAAAAATCAGGCGTCAAATTGACAATTAAATATCTGCTTCTTCAAAAACACCAACGCAATTTTTCATGAAAAATAGTCAATAGCAGCATGATATCGTAGTTCAATGATGGCTCTTCCCAATCGCGATCGACCAATCCATCAGAGATGCAATCATTAACGAACAAAGCGAATGTCCCAAGCCAGATTTATCCGTAGGGAAATATAGTTGACAAAATTTCACCTCAAGACGTTGCAACGATATATAATATACGTATGTGCACGGATGGCATCACGGTGAAAGCGCACGCCAACGAGTTCAGAGGACTTTTGTTGAAAACGTACCCGCATGCAGTACTCATCGCGCATCAGTAATAGAGCTTTTTGCGCAACAGAAGCGAGAATGACGTGGTCGTCTTATCGTATAGGTGCAGCGAGCGGTGGCTGAAAGAAGCGAGATACGAGCGCGTGTACAGGTATATTGCGCTCGGGTCGTAGCAATTTAATGTGGGTCAAGGTGGCCCGCGCGAAAAGAAATGATATTCATTATGCCCGTATTCGGTGTATCTGGGCCCCGTTGCCCCGTTGCCATCGTCGCGCCGCTATTCATCATCTGGCCGGTAATTGCCGGAGCCGCTGTACGTGTACACTTTTATGCTCGAGCCATCGCTTTATTGGCGCGTACATTATTATGATCTTTTCTTTTACCTTTTTTTTTTTTTTTTTTTTTTTTTTTTTTTTTTTTTTTTTTTTTTTTCCTTTAATTTTCGCATACTCCCCCATCGGCCTTTTTTTGCCTCTTTTGCTTTTCGACCATCTTTCCGATACTTTCTCGCTGCGCTTCGGATACCCCCCCGTGTGTATCCCTTCCTTGGCTTTTTGCTTTTTTTTCTTCTTCGTCTTCGGACTTTGTTTGGCTGATTATTCTCATTAGCCTCCTTTTGGAGTCGGGTAGAGATGGGCAGAGTCGTAATTCGTGTTTGAAAAATGTTAATTTATTTGGGAAGAAATTTTTATTTTGGATAAAATTTTATTTTATTTTATTTTAAATCAAAGAAAAATTGTCTAGAGCAACAATAACTTTGGATTAGACATTAGCAAATACCAGAAGTATTTCAATGCTAATATTTCGAATATCTTTTGAAAAATAAAACAATTTAATAAAATCATTTCATTTACCAACAAACTGTAAATGCGATTGCATGCGAACGAATTAAAAAAAAAATTTTTTTTTTCGAGTAATAAAACTATTATTTTAGTAACTTAATTTTTTTTTTTTTTACTTATTTGAGATATCATATTTGAGATTATAAACTTACGAGTATTTTAATAACATTTTTTAATTAAATATTTAATTAAATACAACACACAAATCGTTTATTCTTATATTTTATTTGAATAAAACAACTAAATATCGACATTTTTTTTTTTTTAACTTTTCAAGTGTTTGGAATTTCTTAAATACTATTATTCACCTCAGAAATAAATAATTTTAGTAGGTACCTGTAAGTTGATCAATCAAACGTTCAAGGGAAGGAAGTACTTTTCTCGCATGCATTTGATCTCACCGCAATTCAGGCCAATAAAAACAACTTTCTTATCTGCTCATAGGACTCGAAAATTTGTCGTTCCTGATAGATTAATACACTCGCAACGGTACTCTGTAATCTCCAAAAAACTCGCTTCAAGAAAAAAAATAAAAAAATAAAAAAAGGTAAAAAAAAATTTTCCTTGAAAAAATGACGAAACCCCTCTTTGCAAACACACATCCTTTCGAAGACCCAAGGAAGAATAATGGGTTTTGCATACTTACCTTGTCGCGTCGCAGCCTCCACGTCATTGTTTGCAAAGACTGGCAAAGCCGCATACACATGCGATGGATAGAGACGCGCCAAAGGGGATCGACTCTTCAGTGTTCTCGTCGTCTGGACGGGATGCAAAAAGAAAAAAAAGTCCTTGAACGCGCTGATGTGCTTTATTTTCACGAGGGACTTTGGGCGAAGGTGGTTTCACTTTTGTGCAATGACAATTAATGATCATGTTTTCTTTTTCTTTCTTTCAATAATTTGTCGTCAAAGTAATTGCGATTGATGGAGCAAATAAAACACTTTTTATAGTCCACGGTAACGATTGAAAATTCAGTGCGTGTTGCTTTGCATCGCGTTGAAAAAAAAACAAACAAAAAAAAAACACTTGATCCCTTTTCATAATCCAGAAACTCAACGACTCCTCCAATTAGTGTTTTTCCATCCACGCCAGAGAGGGTCGAGGAAGCCTGACCAGTTCCCACCCGCGCCTGAAACCGGCCGTCTCTTAAATTTCGATTTTTTTTTTTCTTTCCTTCTCAACCGCTCGAGCAACTCGCTTTTACTCTCGCGAAACCGTGTATCTCTTTAATTACTCGAGTGACGCAAGTATTATCAAGGAGGGGGTATAATACACGACAAAATAAAATAAAAAGTAACGAAGGGGGAGTATCCAGCCCAGTAGCTGAATAACACGTCAGAAAAGTGTTGTGTGGGCGATAGCCACATTTTTATGCGAGTACAAAGTAAAATATACTCTTTTGAGATGAAATGTACCATTGATCGTAGTGACGATCAAATCGCAATGTGGCGGTGCATGGCTCGTAAAGTGGGTAGGTCCGTAAATTTTTCCCCGGTCTTTCACGAGCTGCATCGATGCAAACGATCGTGGGTGTATTTTAGGAATAAATAGCAAGACCACCGTGAGAACGGATGGATGACGAGTCGATGCTTTGTTGATTTTAGCCGATCGCGGAGATATCAAGTGCAATAATTGATTGAGCCCGTACCGGTTAGCGGAAAAGGAAAGCTATAGTGTCCCTGTTACTGCCACGGCTGAGTTATCGATGTTTGTGTAGGTACATTTTTACAAAAGAGGTTCATTTGCATATGTACGCGTTACACGTGTCTATTTATACAACCAAATGAGTGGAATAAATTGGTATTCGCATCTGATGATGTTTTCTGCAGATAAAAAAAAAAGAGAATTCGAGCGATGGTGTGTTAATGGATGCTGTCGTCGTCAAAGGAAAAATCGGCGAGGATCGTTTTGTACCTCCGCGACAACGATTTCACCCCTTATTCGGCTTAATGGTCGAAAAAACGTGTCACGCGCCCATCCACGGGTGCGCTCTGCTGCGGGTCGAAACGATATTTAAAACGATGATTTTCTCGAAGTGATGGCGAGCGAACGTTGCGTTTGGGACCTGTGAAAAGTTTACCAATAGCTTTAAAATCGATGAAAAATCGAGACAACGTCCCTCAAATTTTAGAATCGGAATTGATTACTCGTGCCAGGTTTGGGCGTGCGTAATCAGCCAGATTTTCTCACTCCCTCCATAGATGTTGGATAACTAACTAGGTTTGTTTAAAAAAAAAAAATTTTTAAAAGTAAGACAACATATTTTTTACCCAAGAGCCCACTATTCAGCTCCAACCCTTTCGCTCTCGAATCCGGCCGTCATCGATCATCAAGTGCTCATTTTCTAAGCAAAAAAAGAAAAAAAATAGCAATCCTGTTCCGTTCATAATAAAACGCGTGGCAAAAGTGTTGGCGCGCTATCTCTTGCAGCCGATAAATCTCAATCGCGTGGTATTTGTCGCGCGAGCGTAGAAGTGAGTAAGGGAGTAGGAGCGAGGGACGGCAGGAGCATAACGAGGGCGAGCTAACAAATCGGCCTGGCGTTGGCACCGCGGCGTCGAGCGGGAGAGCAATCCAAAGTAACGCGAGTTACCACCAACACACGGTCGCGCGCACGCCGCTGGATCGCCCACACAACTTCGGGTCTCCTTCGTTTCTGGTGCACCATTGGGTTTATCGTCGCGTCGATGGTCTTTCCAGAGGTTTATTTTTTTGTTTGACTTTTTTTTTTTCATTGTTTTCGACACGGCATGGCAGATGTATGCGTTTTTGGTTTCGTGGAGAAGAGAGTGTTTTAGTGTAGTACAGAGATCGAAGGTGACGTGGTTTTTGTGAGTTTTTTGGTTGAAAGTTTTTCCATCGATACGGTACAAGACAAATGATGGAGTAGGTCATCACTCGGCAGATACGTGTACGTAAGTAGTTCAGGTTAATACGATACGGTCTTTTTTGCTTGGAAGAAAATTTTTACTTGCGTTTGTTTTGCAAAATAAATCTTTTTTTATTAAAACAAAATGATCCTCGCGATATTTATTTGTTCAATAATTTATAAAACATTAACGAGGAAGTTTAAAGTGCATCCGATCAAGTGTATTCTTTTTTTTTTAATCTATACAGTACGATTTTATTTCTTAGAGCGCTAATTTTGTTTGTTTCCTAATAATGAGCAAATTTGGATTTTGTTGATATAAACGATGCTGTTTCTACATAAAGTTACATTTGATAGCCAAGTTTGCAAACAAATGCACTTTTGTTTTAAATTAATAATTGATAAAGATTTTTTTCGCGCAATCAACAAACAAAACTGTAAGGTACAGCTGAAGTCGATAGTTCTTCACTTGACCCCGAAATTGATTAGAGCTTAATATGGTTTTCGCTCGACCGACCAACTTTTCGTACAATCCAATGCAAAAAGGGTGTCATATGGATATATTCCAATCCTATTGATAAGTACCCCATCGGGGCGAATAAAAGCGACGTATGAAAACAAATAATAACAAAAACAAAAAATAATCCATCAATCACTCATCACTGAGCAACCGATGGTGTTCCTCATTGAAAACGTCAAAAAGCCGCAGTCGCAACGAGCCAGGAAGACGAACAATACCCGCACCGACGAAATAAAACCACCACCGGTGCGTTATTGTCATCCATTACGGATCGATCGCTTCTTTCTCCCCGCAGCCAGTGCGTGTACACATCGGCAGTCGGGTCGCGTACGAGGCGGCAATGACGCGCCAGCTCACACGAGAGCATACGCCTCTCCTAAGCGAGAGGAGCGCACGCGACGTTTTTAGCCGCGAGACCGATATCCATCCGCGGCGTGACTCATCCCCTGCAACGCGCGGAACTCAATTAACCGCGTTATATTCCCGACGCAAGCGTCGATTGTTGTTCCCCGAAGCGAGAGACATCGTTTTGTCTCGTGGCTTGTTTTTTTTTTTTTTTTTTTTTTTTTTCTTTTTTTTCCTTCCCTCGCCTTGGGATCGCGGGCCCTCTTTTCGTGGCGCCGCGCTTTCCCGTCCGATCGCATTAATTTTGCGGTCGGCATTGCCCACTCGACAGCTGGCCGGTCGGCGCCTTTTTTCCCTCCTCCCGAGAGCTGATGCGCGGCTTTTTCTTATTCTTCTCTTCTCGGGACGGCCGAGAGCCACTTTTGTCATTGACGAGCTGCTGACTTGATTTACCGCCGATTTTCAAGAGGGAACTCGATACCCTCGCGTGCGGGTGATGTGGCCTGCGAAACATTTTTTTACCTCGAGTACGAGTAACGTGCAAATATTTTACAACAAATTTGCAAACACTTTTTTTTCATTCTTCCCTCCAGTGCACAGTTACACATTTATCGTCGTAATTAAATCTGCACGTCTCATTGGTCTCTCGAGTAATCGACGCACGTCGAGAAATGTATCTTTTGTTAAAATAACCTTTGAGCTGTTGATTTGTGTTGCTCTTGAATCGGTCTATTTACCAACAATATCTCAATGTAATGCTTTAGACGAGACAGAAAAATTGTACGTCTTTGCTCACCAGCTATCAACTCTGCCTTAATGTCGTTTATTACCGAGATATTTATGCGTTACTGCAAACACATTGGAGTAATCGATATTTTTATATTTTTGGTAAATAACAAAAAATAATCGCAGCAACGGCGTCTCTATGCTTTTCGTAAAGATCGAGGAGGAACCCGCACGAGCGAACAAAAAATCGGCAAATAAGTTGGTCGGCTTCACGGTACACTTTCGCTCCCTACATGGGACGCCGCGCGATCAGCGGTTACAAGGCATCGCTGTTAAAATCCTCCCAACATTAGGATTATTGTTTCTTTATCTTGGATCCGCATCCTTTTTTTGGGCGAGCGAATGGTTCTTATCTTGGCATTCGCATATGGTCAATGGAGAATTCATTTGTCGGTCTAATGAGGAATTGACAAAAAGAATGATGTTGGCCACTGATGTTCTTCCACGAATGGGAACTGGGAAGCCTTTTTTTTTGGCATCATATACTTACCTCTCGTTTATTTTTTTTATCATCAATCATGCATTTTTTTAATCCGCAGGATTACAATTTTTTTTTTTAATTTATAGTCATCATACAAATCGATGATCTAAAAATAGCGTGTTAAAAGAAGTACAGTATTGTTCTTCTCTTTCAAGTATAAATCGATGAATCGAAAGTTATAATTGGAATTTTTAATTTCCAACTTTTTGCAAATAGATAAAAAAACAAAATTATGGCACTTACACCAGTTACGTGTAATAGAAACTAATGAATCGGAAATTACAGTCGATCGATATTTTTACGCAGAGTAGTGTTGGAGCAGTAAATAATGGCTCTGTTTTTTTTTTTAATTGGAACAAATTTTAATAAATGCACGAGATATATCACCAAGAGTGTTATAGTAGCAAACAAGACCTCACTTCGAAACATACTGACATTTTGATGAACAGTCCAATGTGCTCGAATGTTTTTTTGTCAGCTTGTCTCGATGTCCATCAAACATCGAAGATGTATGGCTGGCCAATTTGTCTGAAATCGTGTCGCTGTGACACTCAATCTTATTGGTTCGTCAAAGATTTTTTACCATGAAAATGTACACGGTATTAAAAAAGTTGCAATTTTTACCAGGAAGTGAATTTTTTTTTTAATTTTAACTACACCTCGCAACAGTCAATACGCATGTGTAGAGAAAAACACTATGGCAAACATTGCTCTTAAAGTACATTTTTACTTTAAAGAAACATTAGATTTGGATCTTAGTCACGATTAATGAATATCATTCATAACCATTACGTATCAGTTTCACTTAGATAGAATATTCATAATTGTCTATAATCAGCCACATCACAAATACGAGGTCTCACTTTTTTCAATTATAAAAAGATTTAATATTGATTAGAAATCACCTCGGAAATCACCAGAAGTAAACACCAGAATTACCTAATGTACGAATCAAAAAAAGGAAACTATAACGTGTCTTTTTCCAACTATCGAAGATAATATTTGTTACCAAATGATAAAACTCTTAATTAAAAAACCATCGGTCTAGTTAGTCTATCCCAATTGAATCTAATTACAATGAAATTGATTGTTCCACTTTACGTAGTCCAAATAAAACACTGATACATCTAATTAGCATTTTCGAGAAATGAATTGATCCTTGGGTGTGCCAATACCAATACGTGTTTGCATCTTATAATTTGCAGCCAGACTATTATCGCGACGCACCGCACTTCCGGCGCGTTGGGGACGGTCCACAGTACAGCTTGGAAATTCCCCATGCCAAGCTCGACTACACGGGCGCGTATTCAGTGGTGGCCAGAAACGAACATGGCGAGGCGAAGGCCGTGATATCTTTGCAGATTTATGCCAAAGGTACGTATACATGTTTATTATATACGAAACGTGCGTGCGTGTGTTGCAGGTTGTGGGTATGTACGCGAAAATATGTTGTTTAACTGCACAGTTCAATAGAACGCGTTGCTATGATTATTTTTTTTTTTTCATTTAAAATACAAAAAAAAAGCTCGTGATTTATATTGTTGTAATAATTCTAATAATTTAGCAACTTAGTAAAGATAAAAAATAGCTATTTTGGAAATAAGGGCGCAAAAGCAACTCT
Source organism: Copidosoma floridanum (assembly GCF_036245765.1). Lineage (NCBI taxonomy): Eukaryota > Metazoa > Arthropoda > Insecta > Hymenoptera > Encyrtidae > Copidosoma > Copidosoma floridanum. The sequence goes on from NW_028321891.1 coordinate 7,223,469, forward strand.
TTTGCTTACCCTCGCATGGAACATGATACTTTTTTATACTGTAATAAGAACCTTTTTTCATATTTGGTGGGCGTTGTTCAACTTCTTATAGCCATTGAAAGTTATTTTTTGACATTTAGTACGTGAACATTAAAGAAGTGCTTTTTCCTAGTGCCTATGTGATTTCGGAATTGATCTCAAAGCGAATAAAAAATCGATGTGCGAAATGGATACTTTGCACATTGGGCATTTTCTGAACAGGCGTGAGAAGTTGAACTTCGCACACTGAGTATATATATATACATATATATAAAAGGAAAACTAACACTGGTCGCAAAAATTCAACTTTTAATAATGCTAATGCATGCAATAAAATCCTATTTATGTAAAAATCGCCGTTTTTACAAACTCAGTTCATAAGGCTTATCGAAAAACCGCTTAACAAATATATAAAATGTTATTAAGAGGCGCTTTCGTGTTTATCTAGATTGTTTTTGGTTCATAGTAAACTTTGTTACAACTATAGACTGGTGTAACAATTACGTACTTACAATCGTACTGCACATAGGTGCTCGTACTCGCTTTTTCTTGAACAGTTAATGTTTCAATACCATTTTTGCACTACCCAAGAATTAAGGAGAATTTTAAATACTTGATATTAAAATTTGGTACAGGTTTAGGAAAGGGCGACAGCATGGATCAAAGCAGTATCAAACAGAGGTACATTTCGATAACTTTCAAGTAAAATCACTATTTGACTTTTACGCTTCAATTGTTTGTCGTACTTTTTGTTGTCCAGTAATGTGCTCAGTGTCCCAGTTATCACAAAAGAGTTGAAAGACATGCGCTGCTGCGACGGAGATGCCGTGACTCTCGAGTGCAAAGTGTACGCGCCGTCGGAGACTCCAAACATTCGATGGGAAAAATCTGGAAAGGTACTTATACGTAAAGAAAAACACGATTTTACGCCATTCAATTTGATATTCTCGACAGCCTTTGGTTCTGAGTGGTGATTTCTCAGCCGAATTCAACGGCGAAACTGCCAAACTTGCCATTCGTCACGTTTATCCCGAAGACGAGGGCGAGTACACGTGCGTCGCCCTCAACGAGCTGGGAAAAGCTTTCACTTCTGCCTGCCTGGTCGTCGATGGTAAGTCCGAATCGATAGGATTTCACAACCAAACAACGACGCGTACCATATCTCTGATTTTAATTCTGCACGAAAACAATGCTCTTTTCGAAACATCAATGAGCAGCAGTGGAATCAAAGGCATATATATATATATATATACACGTGAAGCCAAACGTGACGGAAATTCCGAAATCGTTTCGCGATAGCGTCAGCTATTGTACGGCGGGGAGACATTGGGATGGGCTCTGTTGCATCGTGATTCAGACCCACTTTCGTTCGTTCGTTTACACGAAGATACTTCTCTTGCGCGTTGAATTTTTATCGCTTTCGATGCTGTGAGTGATTCAAGTATTTTTTCCCCACGTTCATATAATATATATGTTTGATGATTAATCGATGCGATACTACAACTTGGAATTACTTTCATTTTTGGCAGAACGTAAATACAACGCCGTGTTAGATAACTGTTTCGGACATAAATAGCATTAGTCTCACGATATATTACACCAATTATCATCCCCGGTTTTTTTTTTCATGTCACCGAGGGGCTGCGTACTCTTGAAGTCATTAAAAAAGACTTCATAAGTCATTCTAAGTCTTTCAATGGCTCAAAAAGACTTGAAAGTTCACAGCCCCTCGCATGTCACACAATAAAAAATGTCGCAGTCGCGTTATCGTCTCTCGTGAAAACCGAGCCTTGCGTTTAGTTTATACATAAATTAAATTTTTTTTGCATTACAGTGCCAGAAGGCAAAGAAAACGTCCTCAGCCAGCCACGTCTCACCAGACCACAAGGCCTTCTGTCGGCGAATTCAACCCCAAGATCAACACCGAGATCGACGCCTGTTAGAAGTTTATCTCCCGGAGTGACCCGTGAGTATAGCGATAAGATTAAAGCTTACCGATGTATACCAATTAAACTCGCACGTGCTAGATAATCTGCAAACTTAACGAAATATATGTGGTAAAAAAAAAAAGAAAAAAAAAAAAAGAAAAAGAAAAGTGGCTCGAGATAAACACGTTGTATCCTGTGATTATCACGGTTTATCGAGTAAATTAAATACGAAAGAAATTAAAAATAGAGTGACACGCGTGAGTGGATGAACAAGGGGCGCTATAAATAGAGGCGTATCGTAATTCATCGTACCGAAAATACTACGGGTGCTTACGTTGTTTCAGGTGGTCGGGAATTGAAAGCGCTGAATCTACCTCGTCGGATCGAGTCGCCGGGTAGCCTGCGCTACAGGAAACCAAAATTCTGTCCGCCCAAATTCTACACGATACCGCACAACCGCGTGGCAGAGGAGGGCGAGACGATAAGGTTCCAGTGCTCCGTGACTGGCCACCCGATCCCGTGGTGCTCGTGGGACAAGGATGGCGAGCCCGTGACGCCGAGCGCCAGGATCAGTATTAAGGAGAAGGACGATATCAAGACCCTGGAAATCGCGGAGGTGACGCTCGAGGACGCGGGACTGTACAGGGTCACTTTGGAGAACGACGTCGGGAGGACCGAGGCTTCGGCTCGATTAGAAGTTATCAGTAAGTTCATGATTGTTTTTGATTTTTCGTACTATGGAGATTGTGAGGTGCAATTGCGGGAAACAATTGATTAGTTTTGCAAATTTTTCAATTTTTTGTCTTACTTCATGACTGTACAATTATTGTGCATTGAGTGTGAAAAAGAAAAAAAAATTTCGCAAAATAACTGTAGATTAATTGTTTAAGGATGTTTCATTGAAAATCTGGGAAAGAGTTTTTTTTGTACTCGAAACGATCATTAATGTTCAACATTTTTTTCATGTGTAGCTCTTCTCCGATTTCCAAGTATCGAAAGACTGTACCATCATTGACTGGCTGCCAGTACAGAGGTATCAGTTCTGAAGTTGTAGGTGTTGGCATTCTGCAACGAAAAAAAAAAAAAAGAAAATTATTGCACTTAAAATAATAAGTAAACTATAGTATTATTTGTCCTATGTTTAATTAAAAAGTACCCAGTTCTGGCGAAATTCGTCCACAATTCGACCAATTGTTCCATTTTTCTATAATCTGCTGATCCCTTCTTTGGCGTTTCGATATTAAATGATTCCAAAATTTTCATGCTGAATAGGTATGGTAACTCATCCATGTGCGAAGCTCCTAAAAATACGTAAGTTACAAAATTTGTGGTTCAACGTTAGTTTTGCGAAATCAAGGCTAGTTCATCCCGCTCGAATTGAGATACCACTCACCTGAAAGCGTACTTTTGAATAGCGTTTTCGTCAAGTCGTATCCTTTGTCATAAGTAAATTCATACATGTAAGTTGGACCAGAGTTTTTTTCCACTTGAATTTTAACAATATCGTGTATTCCGCAAACAAAAGCCACGTCACCTATCAGGTCCGACAGACCTTCAATATCTTCAGTTATGTTACCATTGGTGCAATACATGTTCTTGAGATCTTGTAATGTAATTTTATTTTGCTCAAAATGTTGTATACTTTCAGGAGTTAAGACAAAGCTCAAAAACTCGTCATTCATGGTGGAAAAATTACTTCGCAAACCTACGACTGATGTATCATATTAAGTCTGTGGCTCATTTAGAGCTTAAACTACAAGTAAATTATCATACATTTCAATAGCATTGTCCCTTCGCGATTGTTGTGGCCTATCATGTACGGTACGTTGGCGCCTTTCTTGACAGCTATTTCCTTAGAGAGAGGCATAAAAGGTTCTTTGGATTTTGCGTCAATGTCTGGGTTGAAAACGAAGTAACAGAGTCCCTTTGACAATTTTTATGAAGTTAGATAAGTTAGAGTGTAATGAACAAAAGAAAAAAAAGAAAAAATTAAAAGTTGGTACATTATTTAGAAACAGAGAATAATTTCAATTACCTCCTTTTTCTTAAAATGTTCTTGTGCTTTGATTAACTCCAGATCGTTCACTGTTTGTAAGAATTCAACTATTTCTTCAGGATCGGTAATACTTTTCCCCAAGTATTTACAAATTTCAGTAGCTGCCCAGACTTTCTCCTTCAAACAATTACCCCACGGGCATGTGGAAACTCCACTATGAGAAATAGCTTTGTGAAACAAACCTGAATGTGACGACAAAAGTAAATCTTAATATCATTCTGATCCGAAAATAAACTTCATTTTTGTTATGTTTTTTCTGTACCTTTTGCTAAAGGAGATAATGTTAAATAATGCACGGATGCGCCACCTGCGGATTCACCGAAAATTGTCACATTGTTTGGGTCGCCACCAAAGTTCACAATATTTTCTTGCACCCACTGTAAAGCAAACACTTGATCTTTTAAGCCTTGATTTCCCGTAGCCACCTCGTGATCAAGATTCAAAAACCCTAAATATTCAAGTGGTTAAAAAAAGTAAATGATAAACATTAAAAAGCAAGTGATTTGCATGTATTCACCTAATATTCCCAATCTATAGTTAAAAGATACGAGAACCACGTCTTTCTTCATCAAAAAATCAGCACCATATAAATCGTCATGCGCCGATCCGAACTGAAATCCGCCACCATGGATCCAAACCATGACAGGTAGCCGAGCGTGAGGATCAACGTCCTTTGTATACACATTCAAGTACAAACAATCGTCCGAGCCACCCATAATGTCCAAAACTGGATCGTATTGAGTGCACATGGGCCCAAAATCTATCGCGTCCTTTGTACCTGACCATGGCTCAGCTCGAACGGGGTCCTATAAATATTCTAAGGATCAAAATCTCGCGTCGAATACCAATAATGTGTTACACACCTGGCAAGTAAAAAATGTGTACATCGCGTGGGATGAGAGCGAAAAATTTCACTATCAATCCGTTGGTAGTCAAAAATAGTTTTGATTAATTCAACAAAAGTAGGGTGGATGAGTTTCGTCAATAGTTGAAAATTTTTCGAATTTCAACTTCAAAAATAATGCGAACGAACTACTCAAATTAAACAGTTTACTAATAAAGTTATTCAAAGTACTATGAAATTTGGAGCTGGAATCGTCTATCTGTTTTTTGTTTTTTTAATTGAGCGGGGATATTTTGATAATTTTTTATGCCAATCCCATTAGACAGAAAAACCGCAAAAAACACCAAAGTTATCGAGGTCTTATCTTACATGTATAATGAATTAATAAATAAATAAAATATTTAAGAAAACATCTATATTTAATATGACATGATTATTAAAAGATCGCTAATCCTTGCTCTCAACTTTGTTAATAAAGTTTTTTCTCCGGACAAGACTATACAGGCGATCTGGGACGTTGTTTGTTTTTGCCTTTTAGGTTTGTAATACATCATTAATAAGTAGGAATTCGTACGAATTACCATGATAATAAAGAGTGCAAATAATAAAATGAAAGTACAATTCATGATACTATTATACTTAAAAAAAACATTTTTTTAAATGTCGTTGGTAGTTTTATTTTTTTCTTTATAAATAAAAATAACATGCAAAATTCAATTGAAAATTTTTCTGATTTTGTTTTTTAGTAGTAATTTTTTCTACGCTTGTATTTTTCTTATAAATTTTCATATAATTATTTTACGTGCTTTAATATAAGATTTTTAAAAATATGAAAAAAGTAAATACTTAGTTACGCAGGAGTTTCTGTTAAAAAGTTAGGAATGGAATTTATCTAAAACTTTGTACACATGTGCATAGTTTAATGTAACGGAAGTTATTAGACTATATGGATATATAATAAAGTTAACAATTCGAAAGAATGTTTTAAATGATTTTTATCATGGGAATTTCAGAGAACACTAAGGTGAATTATGTTGTTGATTTTTTAATTTGATTATCAAATAAAACATTTTATGTAGATTAAAACTTAAATAAATATTTATAAGTCTGCCATAAATTACAAACCCTTAATGTTATTTAAATTTTTTTAAAGACAAAGTTTCCTCAATGTTATCCCAATGAGGATGTAAACAGCAGATATTTGTGAAAATTTTTTGTAATATATTAGAATTTTTAATTATTATTTAACATTTTCTATGAGCAAAAAAAATTTTATGGTCAGACTATTGAAGCATCTATAAAACTTAACAAATGCAAAAATAAAATTATGAATCATTTTAAATACGAATTGAAATTATGATTTGTTTTAATTGTTTTGTACGTAATTTTTAGCGTACATTACATTATAAAAAAAAAATAATAATAATAACCAGAATAAGTGGCAAAAATAGTTACCTATACCTATAAAAAGATCTGTACTCTGCATCACAGTATACAAAAGGCATACACATTACACATTTGTCAGCTTGGTATACAATACTACTTATGTAAATCGTATTTTACATAAATGTTATGTTAAAAAAATACAAAATTGATTTAATTAAGTTCTCTGTAAACTGTTACCATACATAAATGCTGTATATTTGGTACACTTAATTTTTATAAGAAAAAAAAATGTCGTACGATTTTCAGATCTAATTTGTCCAAGTAAAGAATTTACACAAAATTTTTAACTGTACTCAAGACCCCACTATCTAACTAAGAAAAGAAGAAAGCAGCTATCTCACTATCGAAAGCAAGAACCCGATAAGTCAAAATTAAAGTAAGAATATGGTATGTCGAAATTAAAAGCAAGAATATGCTACGTCAAATAAAAAAGCTGTCTACAACCCAAATAGAAGACAAGAAGTGGGTACCTTATTTTTGGTGCCTAAACCAGTTATTTAAATTTTGGATGTATCTACTAACTAGACCGTTATATATACATATATGGCCCATGTCTACCTTTTACCGTTTATTCGGACGTAGTCCATTTTGGCTTTAATTCTGACTATTAGCTTCTTGCTTTCACAAATAAGGCAATCAAGTCGTATTTTTACTCAAAAGATACCCATAGTTTTTCTTCAGAAAATATCTTGAAATACAGTTTTTATCAGATATCTTGCTGAAATGTTTAAGGTCACATTTGTTACAGTTATCTAAAATTATAAATGTGTATAACCTTCTTGAACTTATTAACCATAAAAAAAAATTTTTTGGAGCACTTGAAATGATACTTATGTGTATATACTAACACCTCTTTCTTTTTTCGCCTTCTCTCTTTCTTTATCTCACGCACAGATTCACATAAAGACTCGCAACATCATTTTCTTAATTTAAAACTGTATTAAAATTGACTGCTGTGTAGCAGCCATGGTTTTGAAAATATACGTATAAATTTTCTGTCTAAAATTTGTGTAAACATGGTGACCAATATTGTTATTAAAATTCAACAATCATATTAAACGTATTTACTAAATTAAAATATAACTTTTTAATAATTTGCAGTGTCGAAAAAAAACAAGTAAAGCTTTTGATAAGTAAAATTGTCTAAGATTAAACAAAAATATTTATATTGTTGACTAGTATTTTTGTAATTGGTGTAGCACGTTAACTCTATACAACTTATGTCTATCTCGGTATAATAAATGTATCATAAATACTTGAAACTTATTTAAAAAATGATTATTTATTATAAATTTTATTCAGAAGTAATAAGAATCATTAAAAAATTGTGAAATAAATGTACCGTAATTATATTAATTGCAATTAAAGCTCAGAAAATGGCAATGATTATTGATTCGCTTGAATTGTTACTCACCTTAAATCTCAATGAACCCGTGGGTTTCTGGGCGTATGGTATCCCTTTAAACGCAAAATAGTCGACGTTTTCAATATTCTTCTGCACTAGACCACGTAGTCTACCGTACTCCGTATCAACTTCGGGCCTCTTCATAATTTTTGATTCGAACTGGTGAAAGGCTTCGCGTCAACTGCGATCCAGCGGTACTGGCGCGTGGCAGATTATAAACCATGGCTGCGTACTGACCTTGAGCGTTGATTCTAATTATTATCGAATCGTAACGCTTTGAATTTCAGATAGCATTTTTTATTGACACTGTTATTTAAAGTTAATTGGTGTTATTGCGTCGATTACTTGCTAAGTATTGGTCAACTAGATTGTTTGCAACAGTGTAAATATTGTGGATAATTTAAGTTTTGCGGTAAAGTAGATAGCCAGATTTATGATTAAAGAGTAATTTCAGTGTTTTTATAACTTAATAACTTTGGAAAAAAAAACGAATGAATGTTTTGATACTATAAAAAGAAAGGTGTCATTCACACCTGTTTCATATTTAATTCTACCTCTTCTCATAATGTTTTTGAATAGAGTAGACTATTTACGTATTTTTGACGAGTACAAACAAATGAACACATAATTTTTATACTTCACATAGCTGTGTAAGTCAAACACTTTATGTAAAAAAATGCTAGTTTCCTGCAGTTGAGCCTCTAATTAAATTCAACCTATTATATAGAAACAAAAAGTGGTCATTCTACAATATGAAACTGGTTTCATTTCTTTTATTGTTGAATCGAACCACTGTCTTTTTTTTTAGTATCAATAAAGTAATATTTTATTTTTTTTCATCATCATTCGAATTTAAATTAGCGTTTACATCCTATTTTCATATACTAGATTTCTAATATTTTTTGAAGATTAGAAAATCGAGGATAAGTTAGGGCTAAGATAAACAACATCGGCAAGAAATAAATTTTGTATTTATATAGTGTTTTTTATTTTTAAATTATTAATTTAAAGACATTGATCGAATGAAATAGTTTTAAAAACACTTTTAACATTTTTTATGATAAAAAAAAACAACAAAAACTTCATGTAGACTACGTTAAGAATGTCTTTAAATATTATATTATGCGTATGAGCATGTAAGTTAATGTGTTGACCCTATACGCAGTGAGAACTCTGATGAACTCATTTCTTAAAGTGATAAATTCAATTTAGGGCACACTATACATTATTTCGTACATACTTTGCAATCTACTGTTCTTTTCATGATAAAAAATTTGTTTTGAATGGTTTTAAAAATAATTTAACAATTATAATAACAGTTTAAAACCTCATCTAACTCGATAAAAAATAAACGTTTATGTGACCTACGCCTTATAATTTACTCTTCATAGTCTTCTTCTCTGATAATTGTTGTTCTAGGTTAAGCATGCTAGCTATTTCTAGATTCTTGCCTATATCCATGTAGTTAAAAACTACAGGGTTATTCACACGAGGCCACTTTTTGCGCAATAAATTTGATGTTACTGGCGTCGGCTCCCTGAAAAATATATTTCGTCAACATTAATCTTGTATTTTTTCTAATGTGACACAGTGCAAAAATGGTCAAATTTACGTGAAATATTAAACTTTTGTGTTGAAAGAATTTTAAGTCACAGTTGCTACACATTTCATTATATCAAAAAGCTTAATTGTATAAATATTTAAACAAAGTTGCATTTATTAACATTAATTAATTGCATGAGGTCAATGGCATCACGTGACACATAGTATAACTTAAGTTTGATTTATGTGATGCAGTTATTTTGTTTATCAATTGACTTGATATGAGGAACGAATTCATTTTTGTGGGTGTACATTTTGCATGTTTCACAAAAGGTGGTGTTTTTATAAGAACTACAGTTTACTAAGTACACTGGAAAAAACTGGTTCTCACGTTTTTTTGAAATTTTTATTTAAAACCTTTAAGAAAAAATTTTTTAACAAATTACATAAATATTATATAATGATAATAAACAAAGTGTACAGATTCATAATATACAACACCTTTTGGTTATGTATGATCTTTAATACTTGCACTGAGCAACCCATTCCTTTGAATCAAAAAAAATTGATTTACCCTCAGTCCGTAAAATATTTTCTTATGAATAAAAAAACATAAGTTTATTAATAAAAATATTTTATGAAATTAATTTTTTTAAATTTTATTTTATTTTATTTTATTAATTACGAATTTTTCATTTAAAGGTATGAAATTTTTTTTTCGATTGACTTAATATTTTTTAATTTAAAGAAAATAACTAACGGAATAAGGATAAATAAATTTTTTCTGATTTAAAAAATTGGGTTTCCCAGTGACGCAAAAAAATCGAAGATCATTTTTTGATAATTCTATAGTTTAGTACTGGTTTTTATTCTGATGTAAAATATTTGGATTTAAAACAATTAGATAGCGGTAAGAAAACTAAGCTTTATACAAAACTGGAACTCAATCGGATGTTAACTGTTTGAGATAGCCTATTTAAGTGCTTGGAGGACAGACAATTTTGTTTTATACAAAAAATAGACACTCATAGACATGTGTAGTAATATTTTGTGCTCTGGTAAAAATATAAGGCAATCTTGAAAAGAGCTTGTGTCTAATACAAATTGGAATAAGGTCGAGTTTACTCATCAATAAATGCAATTTCAAACTCACCCAGTACTGGCAAAATTAGTCCACATTTCTGTCATTTCTTTCATTTTTCTATAATCTATTGTCCCTTCTTGTAATGGATCAATACCTAGTACTTCATAGAATTTAATATTGAACAAATATGGCAGCTCATCAAAATGGGATGCACCTATTGTTTAATACAACATTTGTTTTACATATACGAAAAACTAATTTGATAATATTATAAAGTGAGTTCTATGTTTATTGTGAATTAATAAATGTGATTCCTGCATATCGTTAACTAAATGTAAAATTTTGTAAATTTAATTATTTTGTTTGATAAAGATTAAACAAGCAATAATTTTTAATTGTTGAGTGGTTTGAATCTCATCATAATATTACAAACTTATGCATCGTACACTCACCAGAAATAGATGTATTGATGATAAGCTTCGTGAAGGAAATACCTTCGTCGTACGTAAATTTGTACAAATAAACAGGTGCGACATTTTTCAAAACTTGTAGTTTGACCATCCTATGAAATGCTTCAGCAACGTACATATCTCCCAAAAAATCAGCAAATTTTTCTGCATAATTATCTTCCGTTAATTCTAGACAATCGTACATAGCCCTTAACTTATTTGGTGTCAAGCCGTATACTTGACATAAATCTTTCAGATGAGGGTGAATATATTTTTCGAAATTATCATTCAGCTCTTGCATGCGATGGTTTTGCAAAGCTAAAAGTTAATTGATATTTATTTCAGTACTATTTTCTTGCGTTTTAAAATACTCTACTTACTAGCTAGGGCATATATTCCTTCTCGATTATTATGTCCTAAAAGGTAAGGCACATCCATCCCACTTTTAGCAGCTATATGTACAGGTATTGGCATAAATGGATTCGATGATTTTTCATCTACACCTGGACCAAATGGATATAATAGCTGCAATCTTTCCTATAATTAAAGCATCATTTAGTAGATGTAAAATCATAGAAAATAAAAATTTTGGTTGCATGAGCGTCGGAAAAAAGTTTTTTTTTCAATTTATGCTTTGTTTCTAGAATCATATGTTCGGATTTATGTAAAATCTAAATAATAAAAAACGTATTTTTAAATGACAATCAAAGTTACATACACAGAATTAAATAATTTGAGTATTACCTCTGGTGTTCGTATTTTTTCTTGTGCTTTGGATAATTCTAAAGCATCCAGTGATCGTAAGAATTCAACTATTTCCTTTGGACTGTTGATGTCTTTGCCTAAATACTTGCATAAAACATAAGCGTACTGTTTGGGTGTCGGAGTGGATGCCCATGTGTTTAATGCAACACCACTTTGGGATATAGCTTTGTGAAATAGACCTAAAATTATTAAAAATTGAAAGAAGAATTTTTAGAGATAGTATTAATTATTTTGATTAATTTTTGTTACCACATGACCTTTAGCCATGCGTGATAATCCCAAGTAGTTTACACTAGCACCACCAGCACTTTCTCCGAAAATTGTCACATTGTCTGGATCGCCTCCAAACTGTTTAATGTTAGCTTTTATCCATTTTAAAGCCATAACTTGATCTTTAAGTCCCTGATTTCCTGGTGCTTCTTCATCTTCCAAATTCAAAAACCCTTGAATAATTCAATTTACGAAATGTCATTAATAAACGGCAATAATTTTTAATTCTATTCAATTTACTTTTCAATTCTACTCAATATACTTTGTACTCACCAAAAACTCCAAGTCTATAATTAATTGTTACTAACACAATGTCTTTTCGAAGCAAGTAATCAGGACCATAAAAAGTATCATCACCACTACCAAACGTGTATGCGCCCCCGTGTATCCACATCATGGTAGGAACTAGATTTTTAGATTTCATATACTTGGTGTAAACGTTCAAATATAAGCAGTCATCGCAACCCAAGTATGTCCTCGCAATCTGGTCGTATTGAGCACAGGGAGATCCAAAGTTAGTTGCGTCTCTCATACCTTTCCATGGTTCAGGTGGCTGGGGATCCTGTGAAAATTTTTAAAAATGTCATTTTCAAATTTTTTTAATTTTTTTTGTATTAATCAACCATCTCAACAAGCGCGTATGCTTTTTTTTATCTTATCTCATAATTTATGGATATTATGGCTTATCCTGTCAGCATGATGCCAAGTCACTTCGTATACATCGTTTAAGCAAAAAAATAATTGATTTTAAGAATCTGAGGTTATGTCTTTGATTTTAAATGTTTAAAAAAAAAATACATTTATTGCATACCTGAAATCTGAGTTGTCCAACTGGTGGTTTTGCGTAAGGTATTCCCTTAAATGCATAATATTCGTAACCCACGATACTTTTTTCTCGTAGGCCACGTAAATGGCCACAGTTGGTTTTTGCGATCGGTTTTCTCATTTCTTTCAAGTGTTACTAACATACTGAAGTCACGATCTCAATGCTGACGTCGAAAGCCTTGGAGTTAATGTTATTCTTTCGATTCATTTGGTTTTTGGCCGCTCAAAGGTGATTGAAATTCAGTATGCAGTTGGCATTTGTATTCTTAATGACTTTCTTTACGTAAAAGTTTTGGTGGGCATTTTAGAATTTTATGTTCTCAGACTAATGGACATTGTTTGCAACAAATAAATATCATACATAATTATTATCAATTATTAGATAAGTTTGTTTTACTAAATTTTCTTTACACTATGTACTTGATGGTAATGTTATCAATATAATAACTTTATATCTATAAGTTTTTAAGGTATATATTTTAGGGTAGTTGTTTGAAATAACCTTTACAGAATTGATAAACATTTTTTTCTATATCTTTATTTTTGATACTGTCAACATTTCAAGTAATACTCAATGTTGTACTCTACGTATACGTGTATGCGTGATGTGTATGAGCACATATATATATTTTTTTTGTAAAATACAATAGTAAAAGATTTTGTACAAAATATACAGAAAAAAATACTCTTTTGTCAATAACCAGTACCACGATATAATATACCTAACCAACATAATACTAAGATTGACTCAACGTAATTTATGAAGTATATAGCTACCCGTATTGAGTGGACACTGGACAGTAGGGGGGTGGACTTGTAACATGAGGGTAAACTTTCTCGATCTCTAATATGTCATTAAATATGAAAATTTTATGAAGAAAATACTAAAAAGTGGCACACAATAACCAATAGGATTAAAAAACGAATGTTTATAGCTTGTTTTTCATGTATTTTCCTAAAGATAACTGTTCCTCCAGCGGGACGATGTATTCCATCCGTAAATTTTCATTTATATTTAGAGCTCGAAAAATTTTATCATCTGTTACTGGCAGCCAATACGTTGGTATCAGATCAGATACTTCAGGAGTTGGTCTTCTATAGATTTTGTGGAAAAAATCATCAACATAAGTGATTGAGTTACACGACATTTTCAAACTACTTTTGAGAATATTTTATGGTTCTTCGACTTACCCATACTTAGCAAAGTTTACCCACAATTCAATCATTTGTTCAATTATCTTATACGAAATGGATCCCGGTTTTGGACGTTCAATGTTCAAAATATCATATATCTGCATGCTAAAGAGGTATTGTACCTCATCGAAGTGAGACGTACCTGATAAGAGGAATCTAATAAATACAATTTTTACTTTTCAAACATAATTTTACTTTATGTTTGTATGTACGTATGTTTTTTTACTGACCCGACATAGTAGTATCACTCCATAACTTTATTATGGAAGATTCTTTGTCGTAAGTAAATCGGTAGAAGTATGTTGGAGCAGAATTATACTTGACTTGACACTTCACTATTCTATGAATCCCTTCAACGAAACTTAAATCACCCATTAAATCGACTACTTTGTCAGTATCTTTTTCAGTTATACATTTGTGGTCAAAGTATAAATTTTTCAATTGATTTGGCGTAATATTGTTTTTTCGTAATAGTTCTTGAACACGAGGTCCTAAGGATTTGTCAAACTCGTTATTCAACGTGTCATAATCTTTTTGTTTTAGTCCTTCTGCAAAACATTGTGTAGAAATATTAATTATCAAATAGTGTTTTTTAGATTAAACGATTCTATATTTGTGCATTACTTCAGCCGTGGATTTCAGACGTACCAAGTAAATGAAATATTCCTTCTCGACTGTTACAACCTAACATGTATGGGACATGGGCACCACTTTCCATAGCTTCTGATACAGGTATTGATAAAAATGGTTCTATGGACTTACTGTCAACTGTAGGTCCAAACGGAATAATATCGTGAAATTTCGGCTAAAATATGGTTATTGAAAAATAAAATTTTTTATTAGCATAATAAACTTAGTGCAGGTTACTTTTGAACGCAAGTGGTAGACACGTACACATGATTTATGAATCACCTGTTGAGCTTCTACTAATTTCTGACAGTCAATGGTTCGTAAGAATTCTACTAATACTTTTGGATCTTTTGAATTGTTACCCAGTACTTCACACAATTTATATGAACTATATTTTGTGGCTGAGCAAGCCCATGAGTTGCAGGCAACGCCACTTTGTGAAATGGCTTTGTGAAAAAGACCTTGAATCATTTTTAAATACGTACTGTTATTAGTAAATCATCCACGTGGACACAAATTTTTTATAAAAACGTATTTTCCATTTTTGAATTTGTCTTTAAGCAACATAAACATTTATTACTGTACCGTTTGCTAAAGGAGATAATGTTAAATAATGCACGGATGCGCCACCTGCGGATTCACCGAAAATTGTCACATTGTTTGGGTCACCACTAAAATTCGTAATATTTTCTTTTACCCATCGTAGAGCAGCCACTTGATCTTTCAGACCTTGATTTCCAGGTGCTACTTCATCATCGAAATTCAAAAATCCTATATGTAAAACAATGTTTCATTAACTGTTGTCCAGAATAAATCAGTTTGGCATTATTTAACATAAATAAAAACATCTATATACCCAACACTCCAAGTCTATAGTTGATAGTCACAAGCACAATATCTTTCTTGAGAAAATAATCCGGTCCATACAGAAGACCACCTCCAGAACCCACGATAAAGCCTCCACCATGTATCCATACCATAACAGGTAATTTAAGGTCAGGTTTGATAGTTTTCACAAAAATGTTTAAATATAAACAGTCATCTTCGCCCCTAGTACTTTGAGACATGGAATCCATTTGGCAACACTGAGGACCATAATCTGTAGCATCCCTTACTCCTGACCATAGTTCCAGGGGAACTGGATCCTATCCTTATTTATATTGAATTAATAACAAATACACCATACAATATTTCATGAGTACATTTTTTCATGAGACTAATTAAAGTTTTAATAAAAATGTAACTAAATAACTAAAAATCGTCAAAAAATTACAAAGTATTATAACACAATATGATTTTAATTTACCAAGTATCAAATTATAAAATAATGAAAAAATTTACGTGTAGTACGTTACAACAATCATTTTAACTTTATTATCTTACTTTATTGCTGTATTATATAAAACACATAACTCAGTGTCAAACTTATGTCACAATCGTAATTCATCATGTTTACGCATTTTTACGACATTAAATGATTGTTGCTGATTAATTTAAAATGAAAATAATAATTACGTAAAATCTGTAATCAACCATAGCTATTATAGCTCTATAAAAATTATAAATTAAAATGATACAACTAATTTTTGATATTCTTCTAAAAAATATTATATTGTTCAAAGTGTAAACAGATTAAAAAAATAAAAATAAAAAAAAATTTAGTTGAAAGTAAAACGCCAAAAGTAAAATCAACGAAAACTTCCTAAAAAAACTGTGAAATTATTGGATTTAAATAAAACTTTTGTTTTCAAATGCTTTAAAAAGTGGCGGGAACGTAAGGTTTGTTACCGTAAGGAAATGTACTACTCAAAGTGAAACAAACCTAGTGCTTAACTTGACTACGACTCTTTCCTCTCATGCTAGAAAAATATAGGCTATACTCTTCCTGAATCAAATGTGTTAAAATAATACGATGTAAAATGCTACTGTACTCACCATAAATCTAAGTTGCCCTATCGGTGGTTTAGCATATGGTATTCCTTTGTAGGCATAGTAATTGTAACCCTCAAAGCTGTGTTCCAAAACCCCCTTGAGTTTTCCATATTTTGTGTCAACGAATACAGCTTCTCCCATGTTTTTGAGCGATAGCAGACTTGTTACTCGGTAATCGCCAGTTCTATACTGACTGCTGAAGAGATTGTAACGCTATTTATCATCCGTTATGTGCCCACTTAGGTTCGGAGGTTTTACATGACGCAACAGTTGTTTGATAATTTTTTTTTGTGCATGTTACCGTGTTTTATTATAATTACGTATATAAGGCACTGGTATTGACATATTTTGAATATCATCTTTTTATCAAGTGTCGTTGTTGAAATATTACGCAGAAACACTAAAAATTTTTCTAGCCTTTTAGACGAAACTAGTATATATATATATCTTCACTAAATAAATACACACTTAAAGTTTCAACTGCTCCATTATGTTATTCATTATTTTACCCACTAATTTTTTTTTTTACTACTTTTAATTATACTTGCGTACTTGTGGTGCATAAATACTGATAGGAGAAGTAATAAAAATTTTTTATAAAAAATTTGATTACTAAAACTTAATACAACTGTATTTATACACACATACATATACAACTAATAAGAAACTAAGATTTTGTGATTGCAAAGACGTACCATAAAAATTTATTTTTATGTATAAATCACGTAATACTTTTTGTTATTTAATGAAGCCATATTTTTAATTTTTACAAACCTGGTATAGAAAATTATTTTAGAGGCCCAGTTCAAATTTCAGATAATTCAATGCATTACTTTTTGAAAAAAGTTAAATTTCAGATTATGCTCACTGACACTCTCTTTCAGAAGCAGGAAATGTAACTTTTCTCTCTCAATTTGCAACGGATTGCATTGAATTTCGGCTCGATTGATTCCTCAAAGTGCCAGCTAGGGGGCTCTCCTTCTTATTTTGGATCGAAATAGCTAGATAGTTAGTTA
The DNA here is from genome assembly GCF_036245765.1 of Copidosoma floridanum. Taxonomy (NCBI): domain Eukaryota; kingdom Metazoa; phylum Arthropoda; class Insecta; order Hymenoptera; family Encyrtidae; genus Copidosoma; species Copidosoma floridanum. Next base: position 7,240,873 of record NW_028321891.1, read on the forward strand.
TTAACCATAATTTCTCACAATAGAGAAGTTGTTAAAGTAGAAACTCCAGCCGATATACTGAGTGCCCTTGGTTTTTGAAACAAATTTCCAGCATTATCTTTCTATTCACTATTAATTTATTTTTACCTAGTAATTTCGTACACCTTGAAATGATAGTCACGCATAACACGATTGTCACTTATGCTAAACTATTCTCTATAGGTACTTATAACAGATTATAGTTTTTCATCTATGTTTTCTTTTATTACCACCTCTAATTTAATATTTACGTTTATGTAACATACGAAATATACGCGATGATTTGAAAATCAAAATAAATTATATCGTATAGTTTAAATAGCGTCATTTATTTATACATGAAGAGTTGACGAGCATAGACCTTGACTTTTTTATCTGACCACATTATTGCTGTTTATACAAGCATCGATTAAAACAGATCTTTTAGAAAAGTGATTTATTAATAAACACCCTTAACTTATTAGTTACTATTTTAGAATTCACACCTAGAAAGTAAACGTTTTTTTATATTTGCTTATGGCCCAAGTCAAATTTCAGTAACATTGACATTTGAATTAAAGCAGAAATAATAAACAATTTTTTAAGAATTTTTTTTTTTTTTAGAAAAGTGTAAATTTTTTTTGAAATATTAAGTGCACATATTACTTTTTAGATATCATACTTTTTATAGATGAAAGTTTTTTCTCTATGTTTTCTTCTGTTGCCATCTCTAATTTTGTATCTATATTTAAGTAACGTAAGTTCATTCCATCGTCTAACGGTAGCCATTCCATGGGTAATAGTTCTGAAGTTTTCAGAGTAGGTGTTCTAGAATTTACGAAATCTTTTAGCTGTAAATCCCAGTGATTGGTTTATTAAGTGAACATTCACAACACCTACCCATGTGCAGCAAAATTAGTCCACATCTCTGTCATTTGTTCCATTATTCTGTAACCGGGGGTACCTTTTTTCAACGCACAAAAACCATTTTTTATTCTTAACTGTCCATAAAATAGAGACTCTGTTTTTTCAAAATGTAGGGCACCTGCAATAATGGTTAAGCTTATTATAATATACCAAGTGCTTCCAAAAAATTTTCAATACCCGACAAAAATATTTTACCATCGACAGGAAATGGAAATAATGCCTTACACAAAGATACTTTTTCATTGTAGCAAAATTTATAGGCATAAGTGGGACAAGAGTTTTTGTTAACTTGTGTTTTCATAGCTCTGTGGCATGCTTCTATGATTTTCCAGTCAGCTAACATTTCTGCCAGTTTATGTGTTTGTCCCATGTAAGAAAAATAATCTGACAACATCTAGGTATTCGAAATTTCAGTCTTACAGAAGTATAATACAGTAATTTTGAAACACTATCTTAACTACAATAGAAATATTTTTTTATCAACTAATGTAATATTTGGGTGTTATAAAAAATTGAAGACCAAGTATTCGGAATTTGAAAAAGCTTTTTTTTGTTTAATTATTAGTAAAAGTGGGAAAATAATTGATGCTAGAATTACTTTGCTTGGAGTGTAGTGAGTTATTTATAAATTGAAGAAACGGAGAATTTGTTCGGATTTACGAGACTTTACCTTATTTGATTTATTTTGTTTTCTTACCTGATGGATTTCATACATTATTTTATACAAGACTCAAATATTTATCAAATAAGCACAATAAGTTTATTAGCCCAAGTATTTGTGCTATTTGAAAATTTTAGTACTTAAATTATACTAAACATCATTATAAACAAAACTTACTTTAAATCTTAGATCGCCAATTGGTGGTTTAGCGTAAGGCACGCCTTTAAAGGCGCAATATTCAAATCCCTCAACACAAAACCAAGTTAACGTTTTCATTCGCAGATCGAAACACGCTAACTTCTCATCCCATTAGAACAAGGAGCGCATCACCCCGTACTTATCCAACTTTTAATAGAAGCCTTCTTGGCACGACTACAAGACTGAATGGATGTTTGCAGCTACAGTGTGATATACGTGGTTCTCCAAGTCCAAGCACAACGTGGTTCAGGTTTGGCATCAAAATCACACTTGTTATAAGAGTTTAAGTTAATACAACAAATATTACGTCATTTAGATGTGCTTTATAACTTTTAAACCATAAATGATTATTTAGAAATGGAACGAGACTAGAACGATCGCCCAGAATAAAAAGAAGCTTCATCGGCGAAAGAGCTACTCTTGAAATATCTGGAGTCACGTCTAACGATGCTGGTGAATACATTTGTGAGGCGAAGAACTTGCTTGGAACAACAAGAAGCAGTTGCAAGGTATAATTTTTTAGATTAGTTATTCAATTTTTACTCAGAAAATGGGGATTTTACGAGTTTTAATAGAATTATGTATTATTCGAGGCTTTTTGACTAATACTTTTTTTTTTTTTTATGAAAAAAAGATTATGAAAAACAATTCAAAACGTGCGTAAAAAAGTCTTGATCATACTGACAATGGTGGGAAAAATTTTTCTCACGCAAAAATATAAGAAAATTATTCGAACTGTCGAGTGTAAGATATCGGATGTGGCTAAAATTCATCTCAAGACTTTGGTTTCACTCAAAAGCTACTTAGATGTTTCTGGAAATTTAGTTAAAAAATTATGAGATAATTTTAGAACTAGTGTGGGCTCAACTTATATGCTATGGAAATTGAAATATTTGTGGTAGTGTTGCACCGTAAATCGTCTTCTGTACCAGTTAAATCGGAGAAAATGGAATACATGTCTTTATGCAGGAATATATTATATATTCTTTGTTTGAATACTGATTTTTTTTCAAAAACCTTTGTGTTTCACCGTAAGCTACAATGATGCATATTACAAGTTTATAAAAACTTCACCAGTTTAAGTTACACGTGTTAAAATGTATGAATGTTGGTACGTCAAATTTTTGCAAAATTTTTATAACTAATGAATGTCATTATAAATAAGAAATATCTTGATTTGTTCCATTATTGGAAGAAATATACTAGAACTATATTACTATTTATGGAGAAGCATGTAACATCTCTCAAAAATGAAAAATAACTGGAAATTTGGCTATTTTGTTCAGCTGTAAGACCGTCACACCCACTGTTAAGTTATATCTGTTAGAAAATTCATTAAAATTACCATATTTAAAAAAATGGCCCCTTTCAGGTTGAGGTACTGGACGCAGGCGACCCTTCGACCCGTGATTGCGAGCCACCGAAATTTTTGCAAACGATTCCAAGCGATTCGATCGTCATGGAAGGTCACTCGTACGAATTGCAGGCACGTATATCGGGTACACCGCCATTTTCTATAATTTGGCTCAAAGATGGCCATGAGATCGTCGACAGCGACTACTACCGGCACGTCATCTACGAGGATGGTGGCGTTGCTTTGCGTTTCCTCAACGTTCACCCACTCGATGCTGGTGACTACACGCTGATCGTCAAGAACCAACACGGACAAGCTTCTTGTCGTGGTCTTTTCATCATTCAAGGTACTCATTATATTTCATTTAATTTTCATAGATAATGTAAATTAAATGGAACCTTCAGAATTCCAGTACTATTTTAATTCGTTTATAATCTTACCTTTAGCGAACTAGTGAAAAAAAAATGTTTTTTTGAATTTTTCTCCCCAGACTACAAGAGCTCATCACCAAACACATCGTTGAAGTTTGCAAAAATACCGGTACCAGTTTTTGCGAAAAAAGGCGAAACAGCGTGTTTCTGCGCTCGAATCCAATGCGATCGGTCAATCGACATAGACTGGACCATTAATGGTAAAAGCGTACGGGAAGATTCCAGGTGTAAGGTCAGTATATTCAATATTTAAATACAGACGGTTATTAATTTAATGAAAAACTTCCTACATGAAAAAAAAAAAAAAAAAAAAAAAAAAAAAAAACTGTTACATTACAGATTGAACGAGACGGCATGACGAGTATTCTGAGGATACCATCGGTAAGCCAGCGCGATTGCGGCGAAGTTCGTTGCATAGTCTCGATATCCCGAGGCCCGTCCATCAGTTCGAGTGCGCAGTTGCGTCTGAAGCCATCCTCACCGTCCAAACTTCGCGAAAGTTTCTTGAAAAATCTCGAGCCAAGATCCCGAAGTCTATCCAGAATAAAGGATGAAGGTAGCCAAAAAACAAACAGCTCGACGTCGAGTTTGCGGATTGACGGTAACAAGGAAAATGGAAAGAAGCGAGCGTCCAGCTTTACGCGTTTAACTTCGAGAACGCGAGAATCATCGATGGAAAGTGTTCGCGAAAAATCCCCATTGGTTAAACAGTTACCCAATGGTCTTTTAAGCGGCAGATCCTTTAGAAAGACAGTAAAGACAGATCAGACTCATCCTAAGGGTAATAAGGCGAGACAAGAAAATAAATCGAAATTCATTGACACGAAACCTATGAAAACCACTACGGAACCCATCAAAAAAGTTCACGTGAATATCAGGCCTGCTGATCGAGTGTCTGTACCAGAAATGGAGGTAGATGAGATTGACGAGAGCATTATCGATATTCTCGCGAAAGAGAACATAATCGTGCCGATCGAATCTAATCCCAGCAACGAAGAGGAAGAGGTTGTTATGGAGACTAACGAAAACAACTCCTCAAAAACAGCTCATCCTGTCAGAAAATCTAGTAGAGAACAAATTGTCTTGATCAATCGGATCTCAAGCACTAAGAACTCGCGATGTAGTCCAGACTTCGATTTAATCGATACGAAACATCACAATAACAATAACAACTTGAACAACAATAACAACAACAATAAACGAGTAGAAAAGTACAAACAGAGATCAGTGAAAGAGAACAGAACGCCACTGCTGAGATCCTACGATCGAAAACTAGAGAAACACATCGTGTCGGAGCCAAAGAAGAAGGTACTGACTGGTGGTCTCAACGAAGTGCCAGCTATGGTGATAAGACCACCTGATGACGTAGTCGCATTGAGAGGATCGACGATAGAATTAATGACCATTTACCAAGGCTATCCAGAGCCATATGTCAAATGGATGCGGGCGGTAAGTTTGTTTTCCGATGATTATCTTAAGTTGGGTTTAACCTTCGTCTTATCCACTTTGCCCCAGCATTTCGTGTAGTATGGTTTGTTGTTGAGGTCAAAATGTTACTTTTGCATGATAAATTCGTAAAATGTATTATTGATATCCAATATCCGATAAAAAAGGTTTCATTAATAGAGTTGACATAATTCGATAAAAAAAATAACAAATATAGTTAATAAATATATGTATACGTATATGTATCAGTGAAGCGTAAAATTATCATCATAAAAGTAATGATGACAATATTCATTTTAAACGATGATGCTAAAAAAACATTTTTTTTTTAGTATAAATTTTTTAGAAGTATCATATTTCAGTAAAAGTATTTTTTTAACCATGAATTTTATGTACTGTGATATCGATTTGACGTGAGCAACCAATGAGTAATATCATCAAACAGTTGCACTTCATGACTATAATTACTTATCGTCCTTTTAAACAGTTGAATAATAACCTTACTTCAGTCTATAAAATAAAATAGTTTTTATAACTATTTTGTTTTCAAGAAAGACTTGGAGCATGGGAGCATAACTTGACCATGTCTTTTTTTCCCGCACATCAAACACTAAAGATTTAAATACAAGTACGACTTAAAAATTCGTAATAATATTTATCAAACAATCTGAAAGTAATTACAGTGACAGGTTGAAAATATCTAGATTCCAATATGGTACCACAGGTAAAAACAGTGTTATTTCGAGATTTAAATACCAGAACAGAGATGCACGAGTTACAGAGAAATTACTAGAATATGAAATAGTTGTAGTGCACTTTTATATGAGTATGATATAATGACCGGCGTAAGTGGTAAACAAAAATACAATTGGTTAAGCAAAAAATTTTTACTTTCGCTTCTAATTTTGTCTTAATTTAAAGTTAGACGTACTCGTACAAAGATATACTTGTTGATAGAGACACTATGTCAAGGTTATAAAAATATAAGTTAGCAAGTTAAAACAACAAAACCCTGAATAGAAACTTTAAACAAACTGTAGTTGGTACTGAAGGCATGCGACAGGATACACATAAAATCTGAAATATATGTACAAAAAATGTAGAGAAATTAGTACTCTAACGTATACACACAAAGTTAGTGATCTAGAAATGAAAGTACTAATAAAGAAACAAATACATAAAAATGAAAGGGATAAACTGAGACAATAATAAATAAAGACAGAAATCTAGAAATAAAAATAATTAATTTTTAGAGATAAGATGAAAACAGGCCATCGATAGTAGCACAAAGACAAAGAGCATCGTAGGCATAAATCCTATATCTGTGCTGTTGTATATTTAAAAAATTTTATTATTAAAAGCTATTATTGAGGACTTCAGTTAGGGGTGCCCATCGCACTCATTTACCATAGATATACGTAAAAATGCTTCAAAATCGCTGAGGGCACCCAAGCCTAAGTTCTTGAACGTACTGAAATATTTATGTTTGTATTTATAATTAGGCGAATTAAAAATAAAAACTTATCACTAGATTTTCAGTCAAAAGTAGTGTAGTACATGTTTTGATTTACAATTATAGAAACACTATTTTCTACAGTTATTTATGATATAAAACCCATTTCTGGAACAGTTTATTCTAGAGGAATAAATAATTTTAAAAAATAAATTAAAGTTATAAATCTGGTATTTTTAACTTTATTTCTTAGAAAATGAATAAATTCTTAAATAATTAACAATTAAGTAATTTTTCTACCACTATACGTATGTACATGTAAGAAATTGTAACAGAAAATTTCACGTATATAATAACTACATTCCAACGCAACTGAAATGAGTGTGTTTACGTAGTGTTTTTAAAAAAATCCCAGTAAGTCACATCGGTCAGAAAAGATCACATGATGAAACCGATAATGATATAAAAAGCAGCTTCCACGCGCTAACGATCAGTTACATAGAGACTGTTCGTTTGTTCATCTCGAGGAGTACAGATTTAAAATTCATTACATAGTGCGTTGGTAAGTTAAATGATCAACTAACTGATTTTTGGAATGTAAAGCTCAAATTTTTAATAAAATTCATAATATTTACAAGAAATTACATAACTTGATAACTCTGAAGGACAAGGTTCTGTGTAATTTGTGCTTAAAATAAATTTATTAGATATCAAATAAAGAGCATTGAATGTTGCACAAAAACTTTTTTTTTTATTTCTTTTTTAGTCCATTAGTAATGCATTACAAATTCAAACAACATTTAAAAAGTACTAGCAATACAAATTTTTCTCATTAAATATATTATTAAATTATAATATAACTAAAATCAATTTAATTTTTATAGATATCCATCATTTGCTCAAAAATGAGATCACAAATGTCATTATTTATTATTGCATTTTTGGCAATAATAATATCAAATGTTACGGCTGACGTACTTCCACAAAATAACTTAATTGTTGGAGAGTTGGGAGATCACGATCAATTGCTTGAGCGAAGAAAAGTGGAAGAGTCATTCTCATTAGGAATAAAAAAAACAATCTCAGAACTGTTCGAAGGCGACAGACAAACAAAAATTACTCACATCCGAGCTCTGGATCAGCATGAAAATGGCCATGGTGCTGTAGCTACAATTAAGAAAGGTGGAATTGGACTGACTTATGTGGAAATTGAGTTTGAAAGCCAACCATTCCGAGGAATTGATTTCATCGTTGAAATTTATGGATCGCGAACATAACAATTGCAGTGCTAAATGAAAAAAAAAATTAAACCTCATCGTTTTTAGCACCAATATCATCTAACTTATTTTACTTATAAGTATCCGTTTTTATTCCTAACATTTTTACTAATTTTAGTGATTTTAAAAATAATAAAATAGAATAACATAATGAAACGAAAATAAAAAACAACCTAGGTTTTTTTTTAGATCCTTATTTTGATTTCTCATATCAAAAATCATGTATATTTATGCTTTAATTAAATTTGAGCAACAAAATTTCGTACTTTATTAAAAAGAACTAGGTCATTTATAAATTCATAGTAAATTTTATGCACAGAATTAAAAATAAACTATTGCATCGACCTTCACTTACCATTAGTCAAGAAAAATAAGAGGAACTATCACGCAGACTGGAAGACCATAGAAATATATATATGGACATTCATTTTGCAACTCTTTATCGTTTCTAGTATTTAAATGAGTGGTCTTGATAAAATTTTCATATCACATTTTATCTCTCGTATGGTAAAATAATTTTCCGGTGTAAGAGGAATAGAATTATTTCTCCATAAAATTCAGTAACAATGTTTCGCTACAAAAAACAAATAAAATCTTGTGTTATCGAAAAAATAGAGATTAGTCATAGGATGTCATCGATTTCCAATGACTCGTTGAAATTCCTTCGCTCCATCGTGTGTTGTCGTGATGCGCTTCAGATTTATCAGTAGTAAGACACGTACATGGCTACATGAGCGTGCAGCTGCAGGGTGTAGAAGTGTGCAAGTGATAAACTCACACTACCGCAATCGCTGTTACTTCATCATCGCGTGGCTGATTAAAATCACGCATTAATCGATTGAACAGCGGAACAAAGGTTTTTTAGCTTGCATATCCCAGTCGGGAAGTCTCGAACAACTTGTGTGATTTTTAATTGATGATTTTACATTTTTTATACTTTTGGAGCCAAAGCTATAGTTATTTACGTATACCTCGTGATGTAATAGATTGAAAAAATCATGGATGTGATATGCTTTTTGGGGATTGACTTTAAAGTATGTCACGTAAAATTATCAAAGTGATTTTTCGTACTCGTTACGCAACAGAACGAACGAAATGAGATCAGTTGCGAAAGCGTAAAAAAATTTTTTATTTATTCTCGAACCAAACAACTCGCGATTTTTCATAGACCTGCTCGCATGAATTTATTTATGCGTGGATAGTAAAAGGTTTCGCAACGGTAGCTAGACCTCATTGTCGTCGTCGACACTGAGCTGCTGCGGCTCCATGAAAGCACCAGCTGTTTGCTCGGATAAAACAGACCACTGTGTGTCGTCGTCGCTAGACATCGGCCTGGTGGCAGCGTTGTTCATGGATGGATTGCACACGTCGTCTGAATGACACGTCGTTTTATCAATGAATTGAAATATATTATTGCCAATTGAAATTGATAATTTTTCAAAGGATACATTTACTTATTTAAGGTTGCTTTATTCAGTTTGTTTTTTTGATATTTCATTTAAATTTATTTATAAAATGTTTATTGATCTCCATTATTGGAGGCACAAGCAATTAAAAACGTACATGCTAGTGTTATTAGTTCATTAAAACTTTTTCTAATGATTATCTCGTTTTTTAAAGTTTTTATATTGTAACAATTTTTTTCGATGTTACAAATTCATTGAATTTACCGTGATAAGTTTAAGCTATCATTGATATACAGTAGCAACTACGGAACCCTATACATTTTTTAAGCATAATTATAACATGACAAACTCTTTCATCCAATTTATATATTGCAGTGGAGTTTGTAATTGCAATGTAAAGTAGAGTTTAAAAACTTTAAATTATTGATTTAGAGTTTGAAAATTTTTTTATTTTTCTTAAATGTAAAAGAATTATAAAGTAGTAAAACATTTAACACTATGGTATGATGTAAAATATTTTTAAAAAACTATTAATTGTTTAGACAACAAATAGTTTGACATGTTAAGCGATTGGTACATCTCTGATTTACAGTTTTAACTTCAAACATTTGGCGGAAAACACATGAGAAAAAGTGGTGATATAAAAATGTAGTACAAATATTTATAAATGTAATTACTCATTATAGATTTCCCAAAAATATCAATATTTGCAACTATGAGATAAAAGTTTGCCAAATGATCACAAACAGTATTTTGATTGAATTAAAAGATTTAAAAAAATTGTCGCTCTTAAAGTAAATTTCATTTTTAATAATATCATAGTGATAGTTTTTAGTGGCTGTGTACAAATTTTGTTACTTTGATTAACTGGTTATATTAATTTCAGTTAAAAAACAAAAAAAATTATGCTCATAGGACATTTCATATTTAGATTTTGCTAACCTTCACCTTGATGAACGAAGTAGACATTATTATTGTACTTTTCCTCCAATACCAGGTAATTAAGTGCAATACACGTCTGAAAGTAGCACTGTCAGTATCTCAATACTCTATTGTATGTAATAATGCCATTCACAAAGAGTATGAAATTATACTCAAATTGCCAGTACTGAAAGTCATGAATGAAAAGTTGTAAAAAAAATTAGAGATAACCCTTATTTACTTATCACTTACAGCTTTAACTGAAAATTTAATTAATTTGAGTTGTTTATGCAGTAAACATTTGTACCAGGTTTTAAAAACCAAAAATTTTGTAGCAAGGTATTGTTTATTTATGCTACAAAAGAATGTGTATAGAATTTGTACTTTTAATATTTAGTACAAAAGGTTTTAAAAACAATTTAATAAATAAGCAGTGTACTGTAACAAGTATATTAATCTGCGTTTTTATATATTTTTTTTTTTGTAACAAACACTTTTATTTTTTTAACACGTTTATTAATGAATTATCAGACATTTCATTGCTTTATTGACTGTAGTAGTTTCTAATTGGAACTACACTAGCGCAGTGATATAAGTCACTTGGCATCACACATAATCGAAATAATAGGCAGTTGACAACTAACGCCCTCTGAAAATAACTAAAATCGATCTCTTTGGAGAACATCGTAGATCGGATCAATAATTTTTTCATATAAGATTTTAATATTTTGTAATCAAAAATTAATTTTCTTCAACTAGTAAATTTTCCTTTCAGATACCACACTTCTCTTGCAAAATAAAAATGAGAAACAGCGGTGGAAAAAATACTTTTATTATTCTAAAAGAGATCAAGTTAGCGTATCTAAAGGTGAATTGACTCAAACAAAAAATTTTTTGGAACCACGATCGCTGGGGTCATTTGTCTTATCATCATAGCAATTATTGTATACTTGTGTAACAGATAAAATTCAATTTTATCAACAATTAGAAGTGCATCTGTTTCATCCGGCAACGCCATACGCAACCGGTTCAATAAAACTGCTTACACACTATAGTATACAGTACACGAAGACTCGGGGCACTGGAGTGTTTATGAAAGTATGCGTCAGCCATCAAAAGATCATCGGCTGGATATTAGCGGAGTAGTGGGCCTTGTCTCTCTCTCTCTTTTTTTTTTTTTTTTTTTTTTTCACTGTGGACTTCTTGAACGTTTCCACCGGCGTGAAGCCGCTCGAGCATGTATATACGTGCGCCTCATCAGAGCGCGTGCCTTTTAGTATTTCGGCGTCACTCGAGACGTGCATGCACGCCTTCGCTCTCTATCCATCTCCGTGTAATTTGAGGAAGGTGTAGCTATTTTTATGTAAGTAGTAGGTACTTGCATATATTTTAATTATACATTACTCTCATGAGGTGGGTGATAAGCTGTGGCGCTACTGTTGCTGTTTCTGCTTCTCTTGTCGTGCTGATAATCTTGTGATAAGAAAGTGCAGGTTTTTTACTACCGGCTGTTTAAAGCTATCGAGGGAGATAATTCTGTTATATTATTGTGCTCGCAAAAAAAAGTCAGTGATCCCGGAATTTTGAAAACTGTGACATTGAATTCCTTGTTGATTTCGTGATCAAGAAGTGTTTGAGGTATTTATATGGGGTTAATAGGCACTTGAATGTTTTTTTTTCTCAGTATAGTTTATTATTGTTTTGTAAAATCAACTAAGATTTGTCAAAATATGTCTTTTGCATAGATACAGATAATATTTTAGTTGTTCTTAAATAAAACATATGAGTTGAAAAAAGTGTAACTCATAAATTAGAAATGACGTAAAAATAGTATCACCAACAGGCTGTACAAATAGTCAGCTGTAATTGTTTGTGTAGTCTTATCAAAACAGACTCCCATTATTGAAAAGCCATAAATTAATATATTATTGTAAAAAAGTTTGGAAACATTTCAGTTCGTCGATTTTCTAAAGAAAGAAATTCTCTGACGTGAATATCCGTATTAGAAGACTGTTAAATTTTTTTTATCAGAATCAATTTAAAAGTACTTTTTAAGTGTTTCATAAATAATTATATGTAATGCCGTGGTGTAAGTAAACCATAACTTTGAATAAAATTAATACTAATTAAACTTCTTATTAACTGTAAAAATAAAGTAGTTTTAAAATAACTTTTTACCAAAAAATATTTAATTACATTTAAAGATAACATTTTTTAGAAAAGTAATAACTTCGTTACATACATATGTTTTTTGTATTTATATGCTTAAAAAACAAACAGTGTAGTTGAAAATACGCATAAAATATTTAAAGAGTAGTACTATCATGTATATGTTTGTGTTTATGTATATGCGTGAGTTAGTTAATGATAAAATTTTACGAGTGTTTGCATGGAGAAAAAGTTTTTATTTTATGCCTGGTCCCTACTCGGAGCTCCTTGGTTTTCGGTGCAGATCCAATAATCATTATTGTAATGTTTATTATTGTGGTGCCAGCTCATATAACTAATTTGCTCATTATTTTAATGTACTATGCTAATTTATTACTACTGATTTTGGAAATTTCCTAAAAAAATCCTTTTAAAATCAAATAAAGTGGATATTTGTGATTACTTAAAGAAGCAAATGATTTAAAAAAATTTTTGTTTGTAAAATATAGTTGTTTTGTTTTTACTTCTTTATTTATTAATTTGCTCATGTATTGAGATTTCACGAAAAATAAAAGAGTATCCAATATTGATTAGTACAGGTACATTGAGGTAGTCATGAAGTAAATATAAAATTTCAATAAGTAATTTCTTTAATCTAGTCCACAATAATTAACTAATTTAATTAATAAAGAAATAAACTTAACAACAGGTGTACAATACTTAGCACTTTTGTAAGTACAACCACATTGAAGAATATTGAAAGTACCAAGAAATTTTATTCTAAACAGTTCTGCATATGATGACATGTGCCTTTACCAATACTAATTATAGTTTTATCTTTGAAACTTTGATAAAAGTACGATGTCAATTAAACTAGGTCTTTTATTATTAATTAAATTAAAAACAAGGAAAGTACAAGAAGTACTACACAATTTATCAGGGTTTTCTGGCTGACTAATTATAAGTTTAGAGCTTACATTGCTTCATAACAATACAATTTAATTCAATCAGTACAATGGGCTCATGATTTTAGAGCTAAGTTAAAAAGTTAAGGCTCTAAAACATTCGTTCGTACGATTTTTTACTTAAAAAACGTGGATGAATGACGAAAAAATTAAAGAATTGTGATCTGTTTGATGATCCAGAGTTATTTGGTCACTACGCCAACTTCGAGAATTTCAATTTTTCTAGTTAAAATATGTCACTTAGCAGAATTAATGGTGACAGGGGTTATATTTTTTATCGTACCACCCACTTATTTTAATTATTGCATTGACTCACAGATACTATAATTTCTTTGTACGAAAATTATCTGAACTTGTCGAAAAAATAGCTGTGCGCTCACACCTGCGACAACAAAAGTGCTACAAGCATGAAAACATAAATATAAATGTTCGCCCAAGTAATTATTGTACAAATATGCTTATCGAAACGGCAGTTGAAACTGAAGCACACGCATCTCGATAAATCATCATCGATTTATCAAAATAACATGGTATGCTGAAGGTTCGACGCAAATGACACTCAAAAGAGCGAAGAGCCTTGAAATGACTTCAAAGACGAAAAAAATAGTAACAATAGCTGTGGTAAATAATCCTGTTATTATTTAGCGTTGCTAGTACGTAACCGCATAGTTTGCACTTGGTTTTGTTAAATCGTAAGAAGTATAGTCGCAGTAGTCGCTTGCGAAAGTGAAAACGTCATCATATTACAAGGAGTCCAGAGATCCACTGAAGCGTGTCATCGAGCTTTGACAATGACATTCATTCAAGTTTCGTATTTCTTATTTTTCTTTTTTTAACCATTGAACGTACTTATTAATTACGAAAATGGTTATTTAAGAAAAATTATGTTTGGAGATGTTTTTTTGAGGATCAAAAAAATTCTCTTCGTTTTTGGTTGCGTGAGTAACCATAAGCAAGCGCTACATATTTTACGGTGCTCTATTGCTTTTAAATTTATTAACGTTCTTTGGATTTATTTATATTTAGAAAATGATTTTCAAAGTTAACAAAATATTATATCAAATGTAGAAAAATAATTTTGATTTCATTGACATGGCATTTACTGATAAATTTTTTTTACATTTTTTGCATAAAAAGAATTTACATTGAACATCAAAAAATAATTTTTCTCAGAAATGTAATAGTACGATATTATGAGAAAAAAAGTAAAATTTTCTCGAAATGTAAAACTTTTTTTGTCGTCTATAGACCAAAAATATAAAGTTTACATTAGAAGTACTAGTTTTTGCAACGCATAGCGTAAAAATTGCAAGTTAAACAGTTTAGAAAGTAGACGGATGAAGATGAGGCACCGATGAATTCCCTAAGATCCCAAAACGACCTTGCCATGTCACTTAAAAAACTAAACGAAAGTTCGCCTCCGTTTACATACGCGTCGAGAGTCGGCTAAAGCTGCTTTTGCAAGCTCACCAAGTGCCGGCCCAGCAATAAAACAGTATAAAAAGACGCGGCCTGGCTACTCGAAGCAGCTGACACTCGATCTTATACTTGTAGCGAGGCGCAAATGGTTTTGGATTACATGGGTTTAAACGAGCCGAGACGCCAAGCACCGTGCTTTCCGAGTCTTTTTTTCTTGCTTGTTTATTGCTCTCTCGTTAAAAGCCCTTGGACAAACTTGGGGGATGAACTGCATGCTTTTTATGGAGAATTCATTGATTTTTAGTTTTTTCTTTGGTTTCAAAAAAATTTATTGAAAAATAGGATACAGAAAAATCAATAGCATCGTATGTACCTAAATTTAATACTAACACTATAGTGATACAGCTTGTTATAAGCTACAGTCCTAAAATTGGAGTAACCTATCTGTCGTAGACTATTTAATTAAGATAAAAAATTTTTAATTTTTTTATTTTTCTAAGGTTTTATTTGTATAAATTATTCTTGCATTATTTTGTAATTAAAATAAACATTTAATTACAAAATAATGCAAGAAAAACTCAATAATTTAGATGTCATAACTAAATTTGATCCTCGAACGACTGCCGTGAGACCAGCTCAAAACTATTCTATAAGTTGGAACCTTTAAAATATCCACAACTCATCACTTATAAAATATTTAATCAAAACATTTATTTGGGTTTTTTTCCCATCTAAAAAAGATTATTTTACTCATGAGTAAAACTTAATAAGCGATACAGTAAAAACAATTTTTTATATTAATATAAAAACAATATTATATACTTAAGAATGCAATTAAATTGTATAAAAATATAAATAAAGTGGATAAATTCCTAATGGATACTTACTTGCATACATCATATTATTAAAATAGGAACAAATACATCTTAAGAGTCGAATAAATATGGTTTTTTCTATATTATCTCAAAAACATTTTTGTTCTCTTGTTATTGCCAAAACCTTTTTTCGTATGACAGAACTATCTTCTAACTGTACAAAAGACGGTGTATCCAAACGAATAAATAACAATGACCGATGTTGCAGGGTCGTGAGCTGGTGCTAGACGAGAGGACACACATCACAAGTGGCGCAGGACTTTCAAGGCTGACTCTCAATGATATCACAGCTGACCAAGCGGGCAAGTATGCTATTGCATTAGAAAACGCCCTCGGAAGTGATTGCCGATTTGTCAGCGTAGCCGTTGAAGGTGAGAAATGTTTGGATTAATTTTTTTTTTTTTTCGTACATTTTGTCATTAAATTCTTATCATTACTAAGTCAACTAATTTTTTTGAGTCTCGTGCTAATTTTTGTAGAGAGAGACCAAAAACCACTTTAAAGTCGAAAAAATGATACGGTAAAAAATAAGCCCACACCTATCCTTGAAAATAATTTAAAATAGCCAGCAAGAACTGCAATAGAAAAGGCAAAATGAGCAGACACTCAACACTTGACGTTAGGTATACCTCTAAGAGTTGAAAAGTAGTAGACAAATGCACGGTCCAGTTCCTCAGAAGGCTCTGATGACACCTCATAAAAGGAAGATTCTTGTGCGTAGTAGTATACAGAGTTAGACAAAAGCTGGAGTCCACAGAAGTGTGTTCGCACATGTTTTCATACATACTTTAATGCTCGATGCGTGTACTCTTGCGCCGTAGATTTTAGTTTGGATTCAGTTTTACTTATTTTCTATTTTATAAATTAAAGACTCAGTGATTAGTGACATTAGCTGTAGTGCATTTGTTGCTAGGCCTTATTTACAATGTACGTTGTAAAGCTGTGCAAAGAGGGCTGGGGTGAGTTGGTTGGCTTATTACTTCAAGATAAAATACACAATTACTTGCGCAGTCACTTTTTCAAAAATTAATTCGATAATCAGTATATTCCTCCATGTACTATATTTGTCGTAATGTATATAATTACCATAATTGTAAGCGTTACCTGAGTTTTTACGCAAGGAAAAAGATATCTAATTAAATAGTACTCCCAATACATTGAGAAGTTTCATCTCGTTCAGGAAATAGTGGCATATCCAAATGATTTCTAGCGAAAGATAAATATACAATTTTTTCCACATTAACCACAGTGATAAAAATTTTGTTGAAAAGTCTTTCCACACTATGAGTTTTAAGTAATATTTTTTATCAAATGCTCGGCTGAATGAATTTGAAGTTTTGATAACCCAAAATGGTTTTTTAATGCGGATTTTGATGTATGAATTGATGTAACAAAGTGTGAAATACTCCGACATTATAACTTGGATTTATTTATTTTAAGTTACTAATAACATTTGCAACAGTAAATAAAAATAACTAAGTTTTTTAAATATATGTGTATTTAAATAATGTTTTAATGAAATGTGGATTTCGCTGAAAATTATAAAACACTTGAAACTCAAGAAAAACTTTTTAAATGCTGAAATAAATATATTACGCGATATAAGAAAGAAAACTAATTTTCAATGAAATGGTGGATATATTCGATGGGATAAAAACAAGAGAAAAACGACTCTTACTCAATGAAACCGTCATATTTATCAACATTTGTACATTTTTTCATTTTTACACCAATATTATCACGTAAGATTTACGATTTTTCTGTAGCAAGAAAATTTATTTGCAATAATCATCAAACTCTACTGATATTTTAAAAAGGTTTTATTATACTTACTATCAATTTTAATTTTACTTCATTATTTTGATGAAAATTAAATCACTTTATATATACTTAGATAACTTTTTAGTTTTAAATATTTTACCTTGTATGCAGAATGTATCTCTTGGTAAAGCTGGATATTAAATATTAATTTTAGTACGCATTTTATTTTTAACTAATAAATACGTTGTTATATTATGAAATATTCGATGTGTTTTTAGGTAAATTTGTTTTTGTACGACATAAAACTTGTGTTAATAAGAATGCAACAAGGCTAAAACGTTTGATTTCATCAATCACATCAAAAGTTCATTCATTACACTTTTTTTTTGCTTATTTCCAATGAAAGAAGCAAATTGAAATCATAATCATCGAATTAATACATCCATACTTTTTCAACGATTTTCTCAATAGGACTTTAATGTATACATAAAAAGTATTTAATATTTTGATGTGATAAAATAAGTTAATTTAATTATCGATGATAGTAAAACCTATTGAGAAATTTATAAAGAAAAAGAAGTTTTCAAAACTATGATTATCTAAATATTGAAAAATTACAGTCATTAATTCAAATTGAAGCTTTTTTTTTATCAATGAAATGATAACTATAAGATTTGTTTCGAATGTAATATCATCACAAAACTATGATTATCTAAATATTGAAAAATTACAGTCATTAATTCAAATTGAAGCTTTTTTTTTTATCAATGAAATAATAACCATAAGATTTGTTTCGAATGTAATATCATCAATTGATTTAGGTGGCTTTTAAAATAAACGTCAAGTAATTTTTTTTTTTTTTTGCATAACCTTGTTAAAAGTTCGTGTTGTCTGTGTTTGTTAAACATTCAGCAATTTTAAATTTTAGAAAACAAAATTTTTATTGTGTGTACGCAAAAAAAACGTAAACGCACTATGGCTAAAAAATAAACTTCCACTGTTAGTATGGCGTTGCTGTACAATCAGTCATTAGTTTATTTCTGACCCAGGTATGTAATAAACTAGTCTCACAACTTCATAAAAATGTTGAGTATAGGTTTTAAAAGTTACCTATTTTTTGTCAAAACAGTTAAAAATTCAATTAACGTATTATTGTGAGTAAAAAATCTATTGAAAGGTTCAGGAATAGGGACACTTACCTCATCTAAGGTTTAACGTTTAACATGGAAACTACCAGTATATGTACAATTACCAGCTTATAGTATTGTAACACTTTTTCACATATTAGTAACATTTTAAATTTAATTTAAATTATCTTAAATACCTAATTACCTATTGGCAAATCAGTACTAGTTTCATAACCAAACTAGACCTTACAGGATTGAAAACTCGCTGAAAAATTGCAGATATTTGAGAAATCGTACAAGCTATCCACGCAATACATTGTTTTAAAAAGTTTATTTCATCTCAGAAAACCATGAGGTATCGTAAAGTAGATATTTAAATGATAAAACACATATATTTTACATTATAGTTTAACATTTTCAACAATTTAATTGAACAATATTTTTAATAGTGATCAATAAACTTAAAATCCTTGTAAAAGAAAATCCATAAGAATTATCAAAGCTACAACGTGGATATAAAAATGATACTTTAAGTGTAGTATGTGCAAGTGAAAGAATAGCAAGTGTCGATACTTTCATGAATATTTTTAAAACTGCACATCTTAGAAAGCGAGTTTCTTATTTCCAAATGTTATTTTAACACATTTCTAAAGCGTTATTATAATAGATGTATACACAAAAGGTTTTAATACTTAATTGCTGAAAAAACCAGTACTAAGATTAGTTTATCTATGATATAATTTACATGCTTGAGTTCCATCGTCTTATTTAGTTTTTCTGTAAAACGGTATTAAATTTTGAGTGTATGTACATAAACATTAATAGTTTTAAAATACCGTTGAATTTTCCTGATTATTTATCTGACCACAAATGTATTGCAGCATTTTTCTTAGATGATAGGGAATTGATCGGAATTGATTGAATGTCCCTAAATAAGAAAGTAAAAAGTGCCAAAATGTCAAGTACTCTCCAAGCAATCGTATAGAAAAGAAGCCGATCGGTTTGATGATTGTAAATTAATGAGTGCTCGATAACTTGTTTGAGCATATCTGGGGAATTTTTAAACATAACAATCCTTAGCACAACAAGAAATGTGTTGATCTACCTCCACTTGTTAAATTAAGCTCCTTTTTTTTTTTTTCTTACACGATAGAAGTTCCGTTTTCACCGATTCGAGCTATCAAAATCAGCATACACGTTACGAAAAAAAAAAAATCTTTTTTACATATTCCCCGATCAAATAAAAATTGGATATTAATTTGCGTGACAGGACCACCAGAGCCACCCTGCGATCCGCCAATCGTGAGTCCAGTGCGCCACGAGACAGACGAGTACGGAGCGAACGTGACTTGGTGCTCGCCAGCCTACGACGGCGGCTGCGCCTTGACGGGTTACACGGTCGAATATCGTCGTATAGGCGAGCTCAGTTGGCGCGTTGTTGCCGAGAATTGCTACAGCCTCGGCCACGAGGTTTGGGGTCTGCGAGCCGGGGCGACTTATCTGTTTCGAGTTCGGGCTGTGAACGTGCACGGTCCCGGTGAGCCCAGTCCTGAATCCAGGCCTTTCAAGTTGCCGTTCATCGACATGGATGATGCCGTGAACAAGCTGAAGGTCGAAGAGGATCTTGCAATCATGGAGGACGGTGAGAGATTGAGTTTTGGGTGTAATTTAATTTAAAAAAACAAATAACGATTATTTGGTTCAACTGACTACAATAATTGTAGGTCATCAAAATTTTTATTATTTGTTGTTCAAATGTTTTAATTCATTCATTCGACTTGCCGACGTTTAGTTTACGTTCCGGTGACTACGTTATGACACATTTCATGCGGAACTATAAAAATGATATACCGGGCACATAATAATAATAATAATAATAATAATGATAATAATGATAGTAATAATAATAATAATACTTATATAAAAATGCATAATGTATTAATACTTATAAATCCCTATAAAAAATATCAATGCTAAATCAACGCTGAAATCAGCCGAGAATTACATCGTTGATTCTATGTTGATTCCATGTTGAATCAATGCTGATTTAGCATTCAATCAACGTTGATTTATTTTAAACTTGAAAGTATTTAAGTTATAAGTTTGAAAAATATTTATTTGACTTGCAAATGCAATGTCGTATGTCGACTTAAATCAACGCTGATTCCATGCTGAATCAACGTATATTCAAGATTGGATTAACGCAGAATCAACGATGTAATTTACGACTGATTTTAGCATTGATATTTTTCGTAGGTTTACAATATGATAACGTACATTATGAACGTTTAAGAAATTCTTATGTTTGGACAACAAATGTCGTAAATACCTATCACTAAAACACTTTGACACTCGCTCGTGTCAAATATCGGCTTGATATTGGAATGAAGGATATACTTACGTCAATAAATTAGAGACTAGTAAAGGTGGGATTATAAGGAGCTTGAACTTCACCAACATGAAAACTAAAGAGTTAAAACACAACTTACTATTGCATCGTGTTAATGCTTATGCACTATTTTATTAATATATCTTATAAATAATTAGTTATGTTTCTAGACACAAAAAGTTTTATTTTTCTCTATCATTTTTCAGAAAATGATGATCCCGATGCAATGAAAAAAATAGTAGTTTCAGAGGAGAGACACCTCTTTCAGGAACGTTACTCGCTGCACGAGGAATTGGGTAAGGGTCGCTACGGTGTTGTGAGGAGAGTCATTGAAAATCAATCCAAAAAGCCATATGCCGCGAAGTTCGTGCGAACTATAAAAAGTTCTGATCGCCAACTAGTTCGCGAAGAAATGAAGATCATGAACATGCTGAGGCATCCGAAACTACTTCGATTGACCGCAGCCTTTGAAAGTCCGAAGGAGATCGTTATGATCACGGAATAGTAAGTTTTTTGTCGGTAGATACTTGCCCTCGTCCGATACTTGAGACATTAATACTTTGATTTCATTCGATACAATAATAAAGGACTCAAGTATCAAAATTAGCAATTGACATTGGCTCAAATACATACCATTATATCGTATAGTCACCTGAACTTTTTCTCTTTATTTATTTCCGAGGAAAAAATGACCTGCTGGTAGTCGAAATCTATAACTAATTATTATAATGAGTGATTAATTATTATTTATTTAGCATATCTGGCGGTGAGCTCTTTGAAAGAGTCGTGGCGGACGATTTTACATTAACGGAGAAGGACAGCATTCTCTTTATGAGGCAAATCTGCGAGGGCGTTAAATACATGCATGAGAACAACGTCGTTCACTTGGACTTGAAGGTATTATTTACAGCTGTTAAATATGTTCTGCATTAATTTTTATTTTATGATCTTTCATGAAATTTTGACTTTTTATTTCAAGTGACATAAATAAACGTATTGTTTTTTTTTCCAGCCGGAAAATATTTTGTGCCACACAAGGACGTCCCATCGAATTAAGCTTATCGATTTTGGCCTGGCACAGATACTCACTCCAAAAAAGCCAACGAGAGTGCTTTTTGGAACTCCTGAATTCATTCCTCCAGAAATCATCAATTACGAGCCAATCAGCACAGAGTCAGACATGTGGAGCGTCGGTGTTATTTGTTACGTTCTGTGAGTACGGTGTCTTTATTTTGTTTGTAAAATATGGACGTGTGCACAAAGTAATTTCGGTTTTTTTTTTTATTAAGGCTGACCGGGTTATCACCGTTTATGGGCTCCAATGATGCCGAAACTTTCTCGAACATAGTACGGGCAGACTACGACTTTGAGGACGAATCTTTTGATGCTATTTCGCCAGATGCTAAGGATTTCATCAGCAACTTGCTTCAAAAGAAAAAAGAGTAAGCTAACACACCAATTTCGTTTCATATTGCTAAAATGTAGTAATTAAAAAATGTGTTTTAAATTTTTTTTTGCAATTCTTCTTTTCATTATGGTACATACTCGTTTTATTTTGCTGCCACATAGAGTATAATGCCAATTAAGGTAATTACTTTCTCGTAACTTTGTAGACTGAGAATGTCCGCTAAACAATGCCTTAGTCACTCCTGGTTGGCACAACACATGGAAAACATGAGTCGAGTGGTTCTACCCAAGGATAAACTCAAGACTTTCGTTGTTAGAAGAAAGTGGCAGGTTCGTACACTGGTGACATCATTTTGTTTTTTAAGTGCTAAATTTTTAGATTTTGTTGATATTGAGTTTTTTTCCCACTGTGCGTTTAGTAACAAGCATGAATGCAAGAAATGTTACAGAAATATTATATTGTATTAATGAAATTTCAAAATTCAACAAACTGTTTTAAGATCTAAACGATGACAAAAAAATGCTAATTTTAGAAGAATTCATTGATCAAGATCAATAATTACATACGTGTTCTTTATACTGAGCAGTTGATCGTGTCAGGGTCAGGTAATATAATAAAAAATGGTCTGTTTTTGTTTTGCAAATTACGTCTAACATTCGTAGACCTTTTTAGGCTAATGACAATAGAACACCACATTATGACTGGGAATGTCACTGTTACGTTGCAATACAGAAACAAATAGTTTTTTATTGTCCTACCTAGCTATGAAACGATCAACTGCACAATATGAAGACGTCATTCTTTGAGGGCAAAAAACAATTATTATACCAGCTGTACTGTATTTAAAAATTTTTCTAATAATATTGACGATAGTAATTTACTCTCTGACTTTATTCATAGTTCTGTAATATTTTTGGAACATTTGTGTTTATATAAAATTGAATTATTTTAATGTCTGATTTTGAAAAAAATTTGCATGACATGAGCTTCAACTAATCCTAACACTGCGTGTGTATGTATGTGTGGTCGTGTGGCTTTTTGTTAACTGCTCTAGAAAACGGGCAACGCACTTCGCGCTCTTGGACGTTTGGTAATGCTATCGGCAAACCGACGTGACTCCTCTGTATCATCCACGACGACGCGCCAATTGAGCCACATGTCCAGTAACGAATCCATGGAATCCGAGACTGACGATGACAGTTTTGGTAAAGGGGGACATCGTCCACTGGGACGTTCTGCCTCTGATGGAGTGGTTATTATGAAACTTAGTAAACGCAAAAATTCCGTCACGGACTCCAAATACAAGCACGAGGTTGAAGACTTTGAGGAAGAAGAAAATGGAATTGAAGGTGATTTTGTATCATCCAGCAAGGAGTTGGCTCATAAAGAACCGGAAAAAGACATTTGTGAGATTAGTTTGGAAAAAGATGTTCGAAATAATTTTGAATTTCTGGCTGAAAATAGGACGAATAGTTCTTGTGAAGGAGAAATTGAAAAAGAACCAGATGAGGAACTCAATTCTTCGGTTGAAGTGACGGGAACAATGAATCTACCAGATATGGATGGTATTTCGTATAATAAAAATGGAGATACGTCGAATACTGAAATAAAATTGAAAGAAAAGTATAGAGAAGTAACGGAGCAAGACGAAGAGTTGGAAAAAAACGAATCTTCAAACGTAGATGATAAGGACAAAGAGAAAAATAACCTTCTTGATTTATCTGGAGACAAAAAGGCTTACGATGCTAACAATATAGATAATAACTCACAAACGAAGGAAACTGAAAAAATCAATTTCTCGCACTCTAACAGAATTCGGGATGTAAGAAACTCTTCTTTGGATTCAGATATCAATTGTAACAGTGCAACTACATTTGTATCTGCAACTTCTTCCATGTTTGAAGGGATTAATCAAACAAAATCACCAAAAATTGTTAAGGCAGATTTTAAGAAATCTAACAGTCAGGAAACAACTAAAGACAAGTCGATCTTTCAAGTTAACAAAGATTCTGATGTTGGTCGTGAACAGTCTAGACGTAATGTTCACAGGCTCAATTCGCAGTTTGAAGGTTTGTTGAGTTTTTGGTGGACTTTGATTTTACTTTAACCATTACATTATCATTGTTACTTTGTTGTTTTGTTTTTTCTTTTTTTTAATTTGCATTGTTTTATTGAATGATATCATTAACGTTATGTGCATGAAAACATTTCTTTTCATTACATTATTTTTCTTAGAAATTCAGAAAATGTCCGTAAAATTTTTTAAACTATAAACCACAATTAAATTTGATAAAAAATATGGTGAAAATCCCTTAAAGTTGAACATTAAACAAAAGCGATTGTTTTCTAACAAATACTGCAGTACTATATACATAATTCTCACATTGTTAGTACAAAGTAACGTTATTTGACGTACTTTTGATTAAAAAGATTAACTACAATTTATATAAAGATTAACTAAAATTGACACATTTTTGCCGTCAAAGTGAACAAAATTTTTACAATTTTTTATCCCTATTAGCCAAATCGGGTGAGACCTCGAGGTTAGACGGATCGCCGAGCCGAAGTCGTCCGTTCCTACAAACCGGCACCGTCAGCCGGACGGCCAAGCTGTTTGAGAAGTTGGAAATAGAATCCAGCAATGGTAGTAACAAACACCACCATCAGCATAACCCCAATAAATCACATCACGGTAACGGCAACGACAATGCCTCGCAAGTGGCCAAGAATGTGACTAGCGTGGCGCCAAGTGACAAAGAGCGAATCCAAAAAACTTTTGATTACTGGAAAAAGGAGGGAGAGTCGGTGGTCGCAAAATAAGGATGAAACAAAGAAGACGAGCAGCTTTCTGAAAATCATCCCTTTTACAAATTGTCTCGCCACGACGACCCGCGTTAGTTGAGGGTGTGCTTTTCATTGCTTTTTCTTTCTTTCTTTCGTGAGACAGAGATCAAAAGCACATCGCTATCGAGTATTTAACTAAAGGGGTCATTTTTTCTTTTCTGTTTTTTATAATTGTTTTAGGTAACGAGATGATTATTTGACTGCGAATACGTACATCATCGATTTTCAATGCAATCATATATAAAAAACTGTAAATCTTAAAATGCTAAGCATGTAATTACACTAAGAGCATTAATGGACTTGGCCTTACTTAAGATTCTATCAAGAATACATACACGAATATAATATAAAATAATTCTTAATGTTTGAGAGAAGACATTTCTTTTCTTTAGCTTTGTTTCCTTTATTTTTTTCCTTTCCTTTTTTTTATAGCTGATCTGTACCATAAGTACTTTTGTCTTTTTTTTTTTTTTTTTTTTTTTTATTTGTAACCTTATACGAACATGTGCAAGTATCACAAACTCTTTGATAGCGACGTCGTGTGGCACAGTACATAATTTTTTTTTTGTTTTTATTCGAGAACGCATGTATTTCTTTTCGAAAGTGAAAATACTTCACTCGGATGTACCATGTAATGACTTTATTTTATTTGAATAAATCAGATGTATGTAATTAATCTTCCACGGATTTTATTCTTTTTGGTCGAAAATGTTTGTTGTCCAATAAAAAATGCAACTATGATAAACCACAAAAAATGAATCAGAAAAATCTAGAAAGAACGAAACGAAATAGTGTCTTTATTATCGTAAAACATTAATGTGATCATCAATTAAACGTCAGACATACCCGACTGGACTTCCATACACATTTTTATGAGAACCACAAATAGGAGGAACCGTAAGTAATTCCACGAGTGTTGTTATCACTGAAATCATTTCCAGTAGTGTTAGCCAAAAAATTACTTTGCCACCTCTCTAATTCAGCTTTCAATGAAAATAATGCTGTCAACGTATACTTTTGTCCTCAACCAACGTTAACTGCTTTCATTTTACAATAAAATTAGAAGAATATTAAGTTTATATAATTGTAAATTTTGAACCATTACAATTCATATAACATCATTAGTTTAACGTAGAATCAATTTACTTTCATTTCGAGAAATTTTATCATCAAAGCTTTTTTGTTTCTTTTGCACTTTCTTAGGGCTGGATTTTAGAAAAACAAACATTTGTTCTGGAATATCCAATTAACTCGTCCCAAAGTACTAATTAAACATTACAAAATTTGCATCCTCGTTATAGGCGTCAGCTTCTAACAGATCCAAAAGCAAAAAGTCTTACGCCATCGTGGAATCCTAGCACTACCTTGTCCTCCTCTGTCCTTACAAAAAAAACTCTGTTTACGTACTTAACAACTTTCAACCCATTTGCAAAACTTAAATTCTGTACGCGCTCGTAAGTACCTGCGTCCACCCAAGAGCGAATACAGTCGAAGGAGCGAGACGGACTTTTTTTTCTTCGTCTTCCCGTTGGCTCGCTCACTCTCTTCTCTCATCCACTCTTGTACCACACGTGGGATTTGGTCACCATCGGTCACTGACCTACACTCTTTGCATCCATCTGCTACAGCTACAGCAGCTGATGAGCTGCTACGCGTTCACCTGTTCGCTAGAGTCCCCGTTATCGGCTTATCAGGTTCTTTCATCTTTGGTTTTTTATACTTTTGGAACAAAATTATTTTCAGGGATTCAGGTTCAGTATATTGGTTGTGATACTTAAGGTGGGTACTGTACGAAATTACGTTACAGACGTAGACCACACTCTCCACTTTGTTCTAATTCTTAATCTTGGTTTTTTTTTTTTTTTTTTTTTTTTTTTATTTAAAATCGAAGACCTATGTTTAAAGATTAATAAAAATGTTATGAAGTTTCAGCATTACTTGAAGGACTGCATTAACATTGAAATTTGTACTCTTATAATTTTAAAACAAAAAATATCCTAATAGACCTCTTAAACATGTGTGGTTTGACTACTATACTTTCAAACTTTGTCCGAAAATTTAAGAGTGACGAGTTTGAATAAAAGATTTTTAAAGAGAAAGACATAAACATGTATTGATTCAATTTAGCTACATTATTCCTTAAAAACTTAAGTCACGAGTCATATTTGTTAGTATATCCTAATTTCCTCGCGGGTCTAATGGTAAATAAAAAACTTAGGTGTTGAAATTTTTGAAAAATTAAATTCAAATTGAAGAAATAAAAATTAAAAAACACAAGTATTTCCGTCTTACATAGTCCAAGCTAGAAATCATTTTTTGATAGAAAAGCATACTCAGGAATTTTATGTACAATCCTGTACGCTTTCGTTTATCATCTCCTCATTCTCCGATTTCAACCTCCCACATGGTCCAAATAACATTATTACATTTGTGTAGAGAAGAAAATCTGTGTGAAAAAACATTACTTAACTGGGCTTGTACACCAAAGATGAACTAGCATACTTTCTTCAATCACATCATGTTATGTGTAAAAAATACCTAATTAATACTACACATTCAGTGTTATAATCTATGATTCAATCAATAAATTTTGAAAACGTTCATAATGGAGATATTATTTTTCTGTCCTATTTTAAGAGATGGTTATGTGATTGAGAAAAAACTTGAATTTAATTGTAATTGGAAATGTGTTGTTTGAGAGAATGTTATAGTAGCATAAATAGACAGTCCAGAAAATCGAAAAGAACAAATATTCCGGAATATTCTGATAATTCCTAATTTTTTACTCGATTAATGCGGACTGTTACTTAAATAAATAACAAATACTCGATACTTGACATCAATGTCGAAGTCAAAAACTTGAGAAAAATAAATATTTGTTGGAAAAAAAAATTCTAAACCAATGCTCGTTTCAATGTTTGCTTGCAACTCTACAAACTCGATAGTCTATACTAAAAGACTACAGCTTGATGGCTTTGAGCACCAAGTCAAGCAAGTCACGCTCGCTACAAAGATATGGAAGGAGAGAAAGCACGCAGATTTTATCCACACACGGCTAAGGTGTGTCTCTATTCGATCACACGTGTCTATTCGCTGGTCCTTGGGCCCACAAAGTGTAAGAACACCAGAGGAGCCGGATGGGCACGACGGGTGACATCACAGAAAATTTTTGACTAAACGTGAGAGTGAATGGGAGAGAGAGAGAGAGAGAGAGGAATGTTTCGTGAATGAAATATGCTGTCATAGATCGTGCGATCATAACGATAACCATGTTTTGATGATTACATCGTGAGTTGTTGAAATAGTTTTTTCTTCTTCTTAATAATTACACATTTCAAGTACATCATGATGGTTTCATTAACGTTGATGGAAGGTGATATTTTATTTACTTACCACATAAGTTGAGAAATTTATTTCAGGTCTATCGAGCTCTGCATAGCACCAACTTCAACGACGTAAGAATGTTATGTATATTCTGTTTGGTAAGACACCTAATGCAATTAAATTTTCCGTAAATGAACGAGTTTTACTATGTATACTTGAAAGCGTAAATCTCAAGTATCCATGGATATTTCAGAGTCAATTGCACCAATTTATCACAGTTTATCCATGTGGATTAATCAGTTTTATGTCTCTATCGTAATAATCATGCAGTTAGACATAATTCAAGGCATACACTTTGATAAAAACAATCTCTAGACAGTAACCATCAAATTTAGTGATTCGTGAACTTGAAAAGTGAGAAAAAAAAGAAAAAAACAAATTTATCATGATTTTTCCACGAGTGAAGGAAAAAAAGAAAAGAAAAAAATTTCGAAAAAGAGAAACTTTCAGATGTACCATAACTCTCTTATGCACGAAACTTGACCGATAAAAAGAGACAGAGAAAAAGACATCAGTAGCAGCATCCACCGCCACTGCGTATACAAGCCTCACGAATAAAACATGAAAAAAAAAGAGACAGACTGGGAGAAAAAGAAGAAAAACAGGTTGCGGCACTGGCAGAAGAAAACGGGAAAGAGAGAGAAAACGAGCGAAAGACGATATATACAAGTACCCGCGTGCTCGAACGAAGGATGGAAAAAAATGAGCCCGGAGAAAAGGATGCGAGACAAGGACGTGGATATATTATGATAGGAAGGAAGGGCCGTACATCTCTTTTTGTTTCTCAGCACGGGCACATGTAATTGGCACTGGGATGTACCGTTGCACCGCACTTTTCCTTCCGTATCATGTATATATATTTGCGAGTCCACGTTTTCTTCTCCGTAACTCTGCAACTCGTGTTGCACCTGTACTCTTGTTGCGCGCGTCTGCGTGATGTTTTTCATTATTATGCTGTACTAACGTCCTATTTCGCCAATGATGCCCCTTTTTTCTCTTTCAGTTGGACACAACACGTGACGGAACAAAGTGGTCGTTGATAATGATGATGATGTGCGAAACGGTCAGTTTTGCAAGTCGATTCGTGTATCACGCAATGAGCGTGCATTTAAACGGTTTGGAGCCGTAAGTGGCTTTGCGTGGGGAGTAAAGGTGATTTTGCTGGAGTTTACTCTTTAAAGATAATGGGCTAAAGGGCACGAGGGTTATAATTTGAATATCTTCAGAGTTTTTTTTAGAGCTTCGAATTGTCTTCTACGAAATACGTCCTCCCAAAGGTGAAAGTCTTTTTAATAGGGCGGATGGATCGCAGTAATTTTTTCATATAATAATCCATGATAAGCACTTTCTGTCACGTAGAGAAAACGGCACTTTTTGTGACACATTTCTCTTCAATTACAAGAATATAAGATTTTTCCAAGCCATTTGATTCTACCACAGTAATCGAATTTCTAAGATTTTCCAAAACGTCATGAAAACGTACCGTGGTCATGCTAATAATAGTCAATCAGTTCTATTTTTACTTCTTGGAAAGAGAAACTTTCTTATGAGTAGCTAATTTTCCAACGTTTCGTTAGTACCTAGTAAAACAAGTCCTATATTTTCGTATTACCTGAAATAGGCGATGACCCATACATAGAATGGGTAAACATCCTCCAGTTGACACACTTACAAAGAGAAAAAGTCCAAACCAGCAGAACGAACTTGTGGGTAATATCTTGGCATTAAAATTTACATATTATCATGACGTTTTTCTAAAGAAATTATTTTCGAGCATACGTTTTATTATTTCGATAAGAGTGAAAATGATGTGATTGAAACAACCTACTGTGGTACGAAAAAAAAGGGTGGCTACCTTGTCATACGATACGCCGATTGTGGTGGGACAGGTTTCGTTTTCTCGTTGCGAAGTTGCCAAAGTCACACGAAGCTCATTCGCCCTAGAGGATGCTCGGTTTACCTCGTCGATAACTTAAAAAAGTAATTTGTAATAAAAGTCACTCAATGCGAGTTTTTAATTTCATAGATGTTCATACGGCATGTTTGTTCACCTATTGAAAAACGAATCAAATCGGTTTGATGATTTTTGGTATTAATATATAGTATGTATTAACGAAAAAACGTATATCACCATGTGATCACAAGCATCAAGTCCCTGACAGTTCTTTGAAGATCCTAAAAAATAGACACGCGCAAATCCTTGAGACAAATGAATCCGCCTTGGCTACTTTCTAAGCGTGAAACTTAAAAGTACGCAACAATGCAAGATCGCGTGTGTATAGAAGATAATGGTACAGCGGGAGCGGTCTGGAGAGAGAAAAATTATAACGAAGAGAAAGAGAGGGAAGCCAAAAAGGGAAAAACAGGAGTGAAAGAGGGAGAACGAGGAGAGCGAGGAGGGATCGGTATGGTGAGAGAGAAAGGTGCGCCTGAAGGAGCGTGCATCTAAGAGAGTAGGAGACGGCAGTAAAGGAAGAAAAAAGCCAAAGAGAGAAGGGGATCGCCGTCCCCTGAAGGTTTGCAGGTAGAAACGCGGTCACACGAGGAGGAGGCGAAGGTGGTACGGCTCCAGCAGTGCAGTGGATATAGTTGGCTTGAGCGCGCGTGCGGGAAAACGCTCGTTCGTGGCTCGTTGCTTGCCGAATCAGCTGTGAAGAAGATCGTCATGGTGATGGAAGAAGATGATCGTCGGAGATCAACATAGTGTAAATTGTCGTACACCGTGACGGTGGATGCTGTGATGTGATGTGCTCTGTTGGATATCGGTATGTTTTGGAGCAGTGTACGTTGTGCGTTTATAATTTTTGTGAATGGAGTACTTAAAATCCATCATTGGTGGTTTTGTTTTTAATTTTGTTTAATTACTTGGTTTTTAGTGAATTAAAACATTGTCCAAAGTGAAATTAAATAATTGGAGACATTGATGTGTCTTTTGTAAGCTCAGTGATAGTATCATTATCGTGCGAAGAAGAAAAAAAAAAAAAAATTAGAAGCAAAATAAGAACGACAATGTATCGAAGCGAGCACACGCATAAATTGATATTTTAAATTAAACCATTCACTCCTCACACCCGAGTGGACAACGTAAACTAATGTTTTGGCCAAACCCAGTCAACACCCCACATTTTCCTTAATCTACAAACTTAAAATTTTTGAAAGAAATCTCGAACGTGGGAAATTTTTTTTAGAACGCACGCACAAAAGACCGAAATGATCTAAGCGAAGGGAAGATATGGAGAGGAAGAATGAGGCGGCCAATATTTTGGAGGCCCTCGAGACCGAGGTAGCTTACATACCAGGTGGTCGAGACAGGGAGGATCGGCCGCTGATCGTGCTCGACATCCCAGCAGGCGAGCCCTTACCGATCACCCGTACGCACCTAGAATCGCTGCTCGAGTACTTTTTGTCGATCTTCAGGTAGAGTCAACGCTCAAAACTACCTATCGTTCGGGTGAAATCGTCAT